>NC_051156.1:42956691-43003292 GCF_013339745.2 Dermacentor silvarum
ATGGCCTGTAATAAAAGTGATTACTCTGTAGCATCCACGCAAGCACAACCACACGGCTACACAGAAAAGCTGTGCAGCTTCCACACAAACTACGCATTTGAATATAAATTTGTCCCGGTGCACATTTGAATCCAGAACCTTGATAAGTTCACCTAAACATCGGTCTCATCCATCACATGCATCTTTGTTCTTTGGGTGCTTGACAGGTGCAGCCATGTCATCTGCTGCTATGTCCAAATATGCTGCGTATCTCGTTCATGGTTGAACAAGATTTTGAAATGAGCGTAAAAACGCAATTGCTTTGCATACAGTATGATCGTGTACATTCGAACAAGAGTTGCCACATTCTCATTTGTATTTCACGCAGCAAGATAACAGTTTTTTAATGCCTTCCTTCTGTCTTGCTTTGCTCATTTTGCAGGAGACCTCCCATGATGATGACTTGGAAGACCTGCCAGTGACGCCCATAATATTGTTACGCGAAGAACGAGTCAGTAAGACGGGCAACTATTTACAGGTGGTATTTACAACAGCGGTTGCAGCGCTGACCGGTTAGGTTCACAACGCGAGCCCAGCTCGTTCTTCCTCTTCTTTTCTCGAGTGATGGCGCCCGCGCGCCTCGGTCAAACAATCAAATACCACACGCGTGTAGCGTAATCCCCCGGCGGCAGAAGCGACGTCCCGGAGCGTCTAAATGTCATCACTGGGAGGGTGATACTGCTTCAGTCGTGTAACGTGCACGATATCGCTGAACTGGGAAGCAGATGGGGCGTCAGGGGCGATCTCGTATGTGACGGGAGTCACGGCACGAAGCACTCGGTAGGGGCCTGTGTAACGTGACAGCAGTTTTTCTGACAGGCCGACCTGACGCGACGGAGACCATAGAAGCACCAAAGAACCAGGTGGGAAGTGCACGTCTCGGTGTCGCTGGTCGTACAAACGCCTTTGACTCTCTTGGGAGTTCAAAAAGCGGTCACGGGAAATTTCCCTTGCGTGATCAAGCGCGGGTGACGGCATCAAGTGCATATTCACTGGTGGGTGCCGCGTGAACAGGGAGAGTTGTGTCGAGGGGCAGTGCTGGTTCTCGGCCGAACAGGAGGTAAAATGGGGAATAGCCGGCTGTCTCGTGGCGCGAGGAATTATAGGCAAAGGTGACAAACGGCAGAGTGAGGTCCCAGTATGTGTGGTCTGAAGAGACATACTTCGCGAGCATGTCTGTGAGAGTGCGATTAAGACGCTCCGTGAGGTCATTAGTTTGCGGATGGTATGACGTGGATAGCTTGTGTCTCGTGGCACAGGACTGCAGGATGTCCGCGATAACTTTTGACAGGAATGTCCGGCCACGGTCTGTGATAAGTTGTCGCGGATTTCCATGTAATAAAGTCACGTCGCGTAAAAGAAAATCGGCAACATCTGTGGCGCAGCTTGTAGGGAGCGCTCGGGTGATGGCGTAGCGCGTGGCGTAATCTGTGGCACAGCGATCCACCTGTTCCCGGAGATAGAAAGAGGAAAGGGACCAAGTAAATCTAAACCAACCCGAAAGAATGCCTCCGCGGGAATGTCGATTGGCTGTAGGTACCCAGCACCTCCACCACGATGTTACGCGAAGAACGAGTCAGTAAGACGGGCAACTATTTACAGGTTGTGTTTACAACAGCGGTTGCAGCGCTGACCGGTTAGGTTCACAGCGCGAGCCCAGCTCGTTCTTCCTCTTCTTTTCTCGAGTGATGGCGCCCGCGCGCCTCGGTCAAACAATCAAATACCACACGCGTGTAGCAATATGTATGAAAGGTTAGATTTTGTAATTATTGACCATCTCTTGGTGTACTGATGTCCCTTTATTCTCTCTTTTTTAGGACCAGGTCTCTTTGATGCAGAAATGTTTACTGTCTGTGTGGATGGTGTTGCTATATTGACTACTCAGAGGGCTGCAGCTTTCAAAGTCATGTTCCTCTTATACTTCGTTCTTAACATAGAGTACCCACCTGAATTGGCTTTGACATGGGAGTTTGTGCAGAGGTGAGATCTTGTTCTCCTTATCTTTCCCGATATATGTTCGCATTGACCTGTTGCATTTCTTACAGTCGCGCATATTTTCTAGAAACATTGCTAGTAGGCTGTTTAAAAATTACGGCTTTTAGGCCTTTAGAGAGGGTGGCGAAAAACTTAAAAAATTGGGGTTGCTAGCGATTTTAACCCTTTAGGCACTGCAGAAAAACAGGCAGTTCTGGGAGGTACTGAAACTATTTTTAATACTATTGCACTGTCTTGCTATACCATATATCAAAATGGAGCTATGTTAATATATTTTCGGGGATGAAGACTGATATTTTATGCATAAATTAAGGAGTCTCGATACTAAAACTTTCTAAAAACCAAAGTTGGAAGTACTTCAATATGGAAATAAAATGCTTTTAACCTGCTCATCTATACCAACGTTGATACCGTCGACACAATCATCAAAGAGTGCCGGCGGTTTGAACACGCGAAGAGGCGCCGTATTACCCAGAAATTCACCCGGCTGCCCAATACGGCTGCAACTTCATCGTGTGAGGCCGTTCGCCTGCCGCCCACCTGTGACCACGTTACTCGCATTGTTCGTCGCGAGATTGAAGCCGCCTCTCCTGCACCTATTCAACCCCCCGTGTTTACAACCAACGCCAGTGACCCATCGCAGTCATCGGTGTCCCTCATCCAAGCTGTCGTCAGGCAGGAGTTTGCTAATCTTGGCCTTCCATCAGCGTGCCCACTGACTCGTCCTGACGCTCGGCCTTATTCCTCTGGACCCACTCGACGCTCCTACACCTCTCCCGGCTCCTTCCGCAATCCTGCGGAATGGAGAACGCCCGACGATCAGCCCATCTGCTTCTCCTGCCATCAGGCCGGGCACATTGCTCGTTATTGCCGTCGCCGTTGGACCTACGTATCTCGCCAGACCTCCATGTACCCTACTCCTTTCAGACGTCCAGCCGCTGGTTCCCCTACTTACTACTCGTCGTCCTCCCACGAGCCTCTTCCATCTGACGCCACTGCTCCTGTTCGCCGCTTCTCCCGCTCCCCGTCGCCGCAACGCCGCCAATCCCGCTCTCCGCAGCCTTGCCGCTTTTCGTCGCCGTCCTTCTCTGGACGATCGCCGCAGGAAAACTAGATAGTGCAGCTTATTGAGGTGAAGCTGCAATGCCATCGTCCCCTGCAAATCCTCTACTGACGCTCCCCACTCACCATAGCCTTCTTGAAGTCAAAGTCGACAATGTTCCTGTGACCGCCCTCATCGACACTGGCGCACACTTGTCTATTATGAGCGCCTCTTTACGCCGCCGCCTGCAGAAGATTATGACGCCGTCTACGACACAGACAATACGTGTTGCCGATGGTGGTGCTGTTCAAGTGATCGGAATGTGCACCGCCCGTGTCAGCATTGCCGGTCGTCACACTGTTGTCATTTTTGCCGTCCTTGCTCACTGCCCCCATGACCTTATCCTTGGCCTTGACTTCCTTTCGGCACACTCGGCCTTAATTGATTGTTCTTCTGAAACGCTCTGCCTCGATCTTCCTCTTGTATCAGATGCCTGCGATACGCCCGTCAGCCGCTTAAGCCCCACCGATTTTGTTCGCCTACCACCGCGAGCCGTCACGTACGTGTGTTTGTCATCGACCCCTCCCGTTCCTGACGGCGACTATATCGTCTCTCCGATTACAGACGTCCGCCTGACGCGCAATGTTACTGTGCCACATACCATCGCCACATTAGTTGATAACTGTGTGTTCCTCCCGCTACTAAACTTTGGTCTGACCCCCCAAGTGTTGCCCCACAAGATGTCGCTTGCCCACCTCACCGCGATAACAGACTATGACGTCGAGGTTGTCGCCATAACTGCACCTGCGGAAGCTGCAGTTTCCCCGTCACCAAGTTCCGACGACAGCATTTTTCGCAACATGATTGGATCAGACCTTTCGCCTGACCAGATCGACGCTCTTTGCCGGGTTTTGGCCTCATACAACGACATTTTCGACATTCGTGATCGACCCCTGAGCCAGACTAAGATTGTCGCCCACCGTATCAACACTGGCGACTCTTTGCCCATTCGCCGTCGACCTTACCGTGTGTCCGCATCAGAGCGCGAAGTGATTCAAAAAGAAGTGGCTAAAATGCTTGCGAAGGACATCATCGAACCATCTTCTAGTCCTTGGGCCTCTCCCGTCGTATTAGTAAAGAAGAAAGACGGTTCCTGGCGTTTCTGCATTGATTATCGGCACCTCAACAAAATCACCAAGAAGGACGTGTACCCTCTTCCACGTATTGACGACGCCCTCGACTGCCTCCATGGTGCAACCTTCTTTTCATCCCTGGACCTTCGATCTGGCTACTGGCAAATCGCTGTAGACGACCTGGATCGCGAGAAGACCGCCTTCGTGACCCCTGACGGCCTTTACCAATTCAAGGTCATGCCTTTCGGTCTCTGCAACGCACCAGCCACGTTTGAGAGAATGATGGACACACTGCTTCAAGGATTTAAATGGTCGACGTGTTTATGTTACCTGGACGACGTGATAATTTTCTCCCCCACTTTCGCAACACACCTTGAGCGGCTTTCGACCATTCTAGCAATCTTCCGACGAGCTGGCCTCCAGCTAAATTCCTCGAAGTGCCACTTTGCCCTTCGTCAAATTACTGTCCTGGGCCACCTCGTTGACGCTTCCGGTGTCCGACCGGACCCAGCAAAGATACGCGCTGTCACGAACTTCCCCGTTCCACGGTCTGTCCATGACGTTCGTAGCTTCGTGGGGCTTTGTTCCTACTTTCGCCGTTTTGTGAAAAACTTTGCGGCGCTCGCACGTCCACTCACTGACCTTCTCAAACAAGACGTCCCGTTTTGTTGGGGTCCTCTACAAGCTGACGCCTTCTCTGAGCTCATCGCCGCCCTAACGACTCCACCTATTCTTGCCCATTTTGACCCAGCTGCTCCCACGGAAGTGCGCACAGATGCTAGTGGTCACGGCATCGGTGCAGTTTTAGTCCAAAACCAACAAGGCGTTGACCGTGTTATTGCGTACGCAAGTCGTCTCCTATCGAAATCTGAACGCAATTACTCTATTACGGAACGGGAATGTCTTGCCCTTGTCTGGGCGGTTTCGAAATTCCGTCCTTACTTGTATGGCCACCCTTTCCGTGTTGTCACCGATCATCACGCTCTCTGTTGGCTTTCTTCACTGAAGGACCCTACTGGACGACTTGGTCGTTGGGCGCTGCGCCTTCAGGAGTACTCTTACTCAGTTACCTACAAGTCTGGCCGCCTCCATTTGGACGCGGACTGCTTGTCCCGCTACCCTGTTGACCAACCAGAGGGACCGGACATAGAACCTAACCCCTGCGTTATGGCTATGTCTCAATTTCTCCAGATTGGTGACGAACAACGCCGTGATGATGCTTTGCGATCGCTCATTGATCGGCTGCAATCCGCACCTAACGACGCCTCACTGCGCATGTTCGCCCTCGTGAATGGCACACTTTACCGTCGTAACGTCCAATCAGATGGCCCTGAGCTGCTTCTCGTTGTGCCTAAACAGCTGCGTTCAACGGTACTGCGTGAGCTTCACGACGAACCAACTGCTGTCACCTTGGTGTGTCCCGCACGTACGACCGTGTCCGGCGCCGCTTCTTTTGGCGCGGTCTCGCCCGGTCTGTTCGACGTTACGTGACCTCCTGCGACAAATGCCAACGTCGGAAACGTCCTGCCGCACCCTCGGCTGGACTGCTTCAGCCGCTCTCCATCCCGATCGAACCATTCTCCCGGGTTGGTTTGGAACTTCTCGGCCCTTTTCCTGAGTCACGATCCGGCAACAAGTGGGTCGCCGTTGCTATCGATTATGCGACCAGGTATGCAATCACTCGAGCGCTCCCCACCAGCACTGCTACTGACGTTGCCGATTTCTTGCTCCACGATGTTATTCTGCACCATGGCGCCCCTAGCCAATTGCTCACAGATCGAGGCCGCGCATTTTTATCACGAGTAATCGACGATCTCTTGCGCTCCTCCTCAACGCAGCACAAGTTGACCACTGCCTACCATCCCCAAACAAATGGCCTCACCGAGAGACTAAATCGCACCCTCACGGACATGCTCTCAATGTATGTTTCATCTGACCACCGTGACTGGGACCTGGCGTTACCTTACGTGACTTTCGCGTACAATTCCTCGCGTCACGATACCGCCGGTTATTCACCCTTTTATATGTTCTTTGGCCGTGAACCAACGTTACCGATGGACACCCTACTACCGGCTGCTGCCGCGCCGCCTAGCGAATATGCACGTGATGCCATCGCTCGTGCCGATCACGCTTGTCAGATCGCCCGCTCTAGGCTGTTGGCCTCGCAAGCGACCCAGAAGCGCCTCTATGACAGCCGGCATCGCGACGTTCGCTTCTCACCCGGTGCCTTAGTTCTCCTGTGGTGTCCATTCCGCCGTGTTGGCTTATCCGAAAAGTTGCTTTCTCGATACACGGGTCCTTACCGAATCGTCCGCCAGGTCACGGACGTCACCTACGAGATTGTTCCCGTCTCTCCGACTTTACCGCCGGCGATCGCTCCCAGTGACATAGTTCACGTTAGCAGACTGAAAGCCTATATACCGCCTTCCTCCTAACGACAATGTGTGATGTGCGCCGGGACGGCGCTTGCACCGCCGGGGGTAATGCTACGCGAGAGACATTCATCCTGGGGCAGACGACGAAGAAGACGGTTCTCTCTGGTGCTGGTGATTGTCCACCATCTTGGCTATTGTGTCTCTCTCATACTGTAAATACAGTGTAAATAGTCCCACCTTGTGCCGTTTTACGTAACAATATTTTTACAGTGTATAGTTCTTAGTCTCAAGCAGAGCTGAAGAACCTAGCGTATAAGAAAAAAGTTGGTGTTTTTTTACGAGTAATACGAAGAAATACGAATTTATCAGCCTTAAAAATATACCCCATTCATTACACCACTTCAATACGTTATTTATATTTCTTTCGAGGACAGTCTGATCATTCTGACAAGTTATATCACTGTACAAAATACAATCATTGGCAAACAGTCTAATTTGCACACCGGGAGTTACGGTTTTAACGATGTCATTTATATAAACTAGGAAAAGCGGACTCCGCTTATTCGCCATCGGAGATGAGATTCCGCGAACCATGCCGCTCACCTTTTCGTCGTAGAATCTTCAACATATTTTAGCAGCTTACAAACACGCAATAACAGATACTGCGTGCGTACCGTTGCGTACCGTTGTACTGAGCGCAGCGTCACTTTTGCGTCATGATGCGGAGAAGCGCGGAACTGCGCTCCAGACGAGTCGGTCGGCACACCCAGTGGCGCAGGGAGGGGGGGGGGTTTGTAACCCCCCCCCCATCCTGAGGCCGACCTAACCCCCCCCCCCTTTTGTTTAACCCCTTTTCTTTCCTTGCGCATTTGAGTACTGCAACTAAGATGTAAGACGCGCAATCGTCTGCACACTCGCAAAAGGCACATTTTTTGACAATTTGCCGTAAAGAAATTGCAATTAGTGCTGTTTAGATGGTATTGGCAAACTGTCAACCCCCCCCCCCCCCTGACAGAGATCCTGGGTGCGCTACTGGGCACACCTATTCCTCTAGCCAACATAATCCTGTTGTTGCTATGCGGACACGTCTCGTTAGGCCTACGAGCGCCGTAATCGCAGAACGATCTCAGAAACTCGACATGCTATGCACTCATAACTGACATTTCAGATGAGTCCAGACAAACCAAAAGCTCATTTCAATAAATACTGGCAATCAACACGAGTGGGAACGTAGCCATCACGAGAAGTCACGCTGAAGCGGGAGCCGTGGGTGCCGCCATGTTGGACAACGCTATTTCTAAGCGTGCGCCTAGCGGGCGTAAACAAGAAATATCTGTGATCGCGCCGCGCTTCGACGTGTACGATTTGTTTTTCACTATCTGCGCATGCGTGAGGCGCGTGAGCACGAGCGTTCGCGCGCCGGCACGCGTACGTGTAGTTTAGCCTTATGGTGTAGACATGAACGGTCACACGTTGAAAGCATGCCGTCGACCCAACCCCAAACCCGGACCGAAAACGGCACCCCAGCCGCAATTCTTGCGGGAAGTGATCCCGAACCCAAATTGATATTCTTCGATTGTGCCTGAACCCGACGGACCCTGAACCGAAAGAAATAGTGACCTTTACCGGTTTTGCAGGACACGGTTCAAGCATACTCGTATAGGGTGTCCAAACGGGTGCTCAATGCATAAACGAGTCTTCTCAATACTTGTCATTCGGCACACCCCTCGTAAACATCGTGAAGGCTCATGAGTAAAGTTATGTGCGAGAAAGGGGATAGACGACAGGAATGTACTGATAGCTACACGGCCACCTCGGCAGGCGCGTTGCACAACTGGCCGTACCAGTTGTGTTCCGCCACCGTTTCAGGGGAACTGCAGAGTCACCGTCACGGTTGAAGCTTCTATTTGGGCCGTTAGGCCAGCTGGATACTAGTATTAGATACATTGCAAAACGCACACTCCTGTACACACAGAGCGCAAAAAAGACGGTGTCATCGAGAACAGAAAATGGGAAAAACAACTAGTACATCAGCATATTTTTTATAAGAATAACGTATAACACTGCTGTCGCTAATGAATGCCTTCATCTTCTCAGTGAGCGGTAACAACTGTTGTAAATGGCAAGGGAAATGTGATTTCGCAGCGTGCCCTGGTTCAATGCCCTTTTGGCACCTCCGAGCTCGATCTAATACTCTTCGACTTCTGAAGGTCATTCGCCGGGCATAAAAAAAAACGTGATTTGAACTTTAGTGAGGTCGATGCTCTGCGTCACCTGCAGGAGCGTAAGAAATAGTGTCACGGTATTTATTTAGCACCATTTGTTCAGGGCTCAGAAACATCAGTGTCTTCGCCCATTTTTATTTAGAAAAAGAGCAGGAAACTGAGGAAAATTCTTTCTTTGCTACAGACTAGAAATTTCTGGTTGTATATCTAATATAATGTGATTTTGCTCAGTAGGATATGTCATGATTCGTTCCTCACCAGTTCAATAGTAAAAACGTGAATCAGAACAAATGTTTCATAGCATTGATAATGACACCAGTTTGCGTGGAAATGAGCAAGTCGCACAATGCTTACGCATACTTATACAACCTCCACAGGAGTTTCTGCGTGAATTTTTTGATGAGGGCTAGGGCAATTTGCGAGACTAAATGTGGGAATGGACAATAGGTTAATGCCCTTATGGCACGGAGGAAGATTATTTAGGAGTGGAAACTCTCGTCAGCACGGGCGCTCGCGTGCGACCAGATAACGTCACATTAGTATGCGCCGACGGGGGCGCATTCGGTTGCGTTGCCTTGTGGCGCGTTACGCAAGCAGCAGCGAAAAAGAAAAAATAATCACATCATCTCACCCTACGGGCAACCATGATGGGATGCGAAAGCATCGCGGGGCGGGGGGGGGGCGCATCGAGTTTCCGTTTCGTTTCACTTGGCAACACAACCCAATGAAAGTTAGAGTGAGAGAACGTATTGAGAAGAGAGGAGACGTTTGTACGGGATTGTTGCGTCTTTATTTAGAGATCGTACGTGATTCCTAGCGTCGGTGCGCGCGGTATCTTCAAGACGATGGCTTTGTGGTCGGTGAAGTGAAGCATCAATGCGTCATTCTGCAGAGGGTCGAGTTTGAAATTTGCGAAGACGAGGTCTATGCACGTTCCCCTGATGGTGGTGGGTTGCTTGTCATCTTGGGAAATGAATCGCAAGAGTATACGTCGTTCATGTGCTGCACTAGCCAATCGGTTGTCATTATGTCTACGTTGAAGTCCCCTGCGCGAGTATGAAGGGCGCGTGTCTTTAGGTCTTGGTGTACTCAGCATCTACGGTTGTGATCTTGGGAAATGTGATTGTAATGGCATGGAACATGTTGCTGCTCTGGCCGCAGACTCGCGTTACCTAGTCGCTTCGGGAACGGGAGCTGCCGCTCGACGCTCCCGTTGCGCTTCGACTTTCCGAGCCCGGAGTTCGGGGTCGGCTTGATAACGCTGACGTTCCACTTAGGTGTGCCGAGCCCGTGTTGCTCCCGTAGAAGTTTCCTGCCGACGTTGACGTTTACGTTCGGCTTCCCTGGCCCGAAGTTCGGCGTCCGCTTGTCGACGCTGACGTTTACGTTCGGCTTCGCGAGCCTTCCCCTGCTCCGCGGCGGTGGCGCTGCCGCTGCAACTAGCACCGACGTTGACGTTGTTCATGGCGTTTCGCACATCGTTGCACTGAGAGAGAATGACGGAAGCACAGCGACCGCGCGCTTTATACTGCGCCGTGACACTTGTGCCGCCTACCGGCGTACCCTTAGAGAGAGAGCGAGAGTGAGAGAGTTATATGCAATGATTTGCTGCGCCGCACCTGTGGTGGAGAGGGGGAGAGGGGAGGAGGAGAGCGCACACCTGCGTAGGAGAGGAGAATGAGGGAGAGTTGCGCATGCGCAGTATGGGTGCGGACGCCGCAGAACGGACACTGCCCCGAGCATAAGATGCTCTCGCATCTAAAAAAACTTACACCATCTTCCCGTAGGGGAACCCTGAGTAGTATTCGAAGCATCCATGGGGTCGACTGAAGGTAGTTTTATCAGCTGTATAAACTTGGACATGCAGCAGCACCAGCAACGCGCAGAACTGTTGTCGACGCCATCGGCGTTTTGCCCGCGTTCGTACCGAACGCACGCGGCGTTGGTGACTGTTGCCAGTGCCTTTGGGGCGCCTACCATCGCGCCTCTAACCTAAGCTGCTTCGCATTATCGCGCGCGGAGCCGCAGGTGATGTCATTCGTTGCGCAATCCGTAGAGGAGAGGAGCGTCACCGAGGATAGGAGAGGAGGAATGCCGAGAGGAGAGGAGATGAGACAGGGAGAGGAGAGGAGGGGGAGGAGAGGAGATGAGACAAGAAGAGGAGAGGAGGGGGAGGAGAGGAGATGAGACAAGAAGAGGAGAGGAGGGGGAGAAGGATGCGCATGCGCAGTAGGGGTGTGGACAACGCACGGCGGAAGGAGGGAGGGAGTGACATAGCCCCGACCATCAGATGCTTCGCATCTAAAAAGCAGAAGCCCGGCCGGCTGCTTGGGCGCATTCTCTTCGGCAGCCGTGTCTCCCGCTCTAAGCAGACCTCAAGCAGACGACACGGGCGTTCGGCGTTCCCTTCAACGTGCACGCCGTAACGTTCTTTTTGTGGGCCTTCAAGTCAAACAGCAACTGTTCTGGTCGGTGTCTGTTCGAGGGCCGTAATACTAACAGCGCTAATACGTGCAGTGTACCCTTGTTCGGAATTTGCTAGCCTAAGATGGGACGCAGGTGGGACGCGCGGGTGCCCTCAGTAGAGCTTGTGAGGCAGGCACGCGGCCGAACGGGAGCAACACACGTGACCAGTTGCCTTGGCAACCAAGACGGTGGTAATTTCTTTCTCGGCCGCCAGGTGCCGCCAGCATGATAGTGGCTCCACGGCCTTGTGACATTTTCTGGTCGCCGCAAGTGGCCGAGTTTCCACTCCTAAAGGTTTCTTGCTCCGTGCCTTATGGATTCTGGAGCTTCCGTTATCCTCTTAAATACCTGTCTTGTTGAATACTGAGATTCGCTTTGACCACGCTACGAAAGTCCACTTATGTTGACACATTACGATACATGCAGGAATTTAGAGCACTGCACGGGCTCGGGCTTACCCGAAAGCCCCGGGATGGCCCGGCCCGTGGGCCGGGCCGGACTGGGTAGGGCAGATTTTTCATGGCCTCTGGCCGGGCTCGGGCACGGCATGTGCTTTTTGACCCGCGCCCGAGCCGGGCTCGGGTATTTTGACGCGGGCCCGGGCCAGGCTCAGACTTTCTGGTGGTGTGCATGTAACGTGCAGCGTGTTATCCTCGCGCGTCACGACTGTCAAAAACCTGTTGCCCCGGCGCAGCTGGAAGCTAGCAGTGCTACTCCTGTGTACTTCCCTTTTCTTCTTCCGTCGTATCTAGCGCTGTTTGAACACAATGTAAAAGTTCGGAAAGACCGAAGTGGCCTCAAACCAAAGCATGTCATTGTATTCCTTACCTAAATCAATGTAATTAATGCTTCAAGCGTGGTGCAAGCGCGTTCGCGACTTGCTGATTCGTCAACGGCGAATTGGTAAAACGATGACTGGTAAGATAAGATAATTCCTCACACGGCTGAAATATGGCACTGCGTTCATCCATGATTGCACGCATGTTCTCAACGAGCCGCCTAGCAGCAGCGTATTGCGCTGTACCATGGAGTAACGAGAAGCTTTCTTTCTCCATTTACTCCATCCATGCGGTGCGGTCACGACCGGTCGTGGCTGCGCTTTGCGGTTGAGTGGGACGAGCGGCTGGGGCGGCGCATGTTTTGCAGTAAGGCGCCCCACGTGGAAATATACTGTGGCGGCGCTGCGATAGAAGTGGATTGGGCCGCATCAAGGTCACGCCGTTGGAAACTGCTGGCTATACTTGTACACATGTTGGAGTATACATGTATGTAGATGTTTTCATGTGCAGGGAAGTGGATATATACCATGTGTTAAATTAATGAAGCTACTCACGAAAGCTAATTGTTTGCATTACGGATGTGTGCAATGCTGCTGTTGCCTGGTGGTGCCCCCTGGCTTAGTCAAGCTGTGTGTTTACAGCTTTCTTGCCAGGGTGGCCTTCAACACTTTACTTTGTGCATGTTGTAAATAAACTTGACTTGACATACTCCTCGGCAGGGTCATTCGTACTACTTCGCACGCTAGTATTTGCATTAAGACCGCTCAAATGGTGTTCATAATTGCATATTACATGTATTTATGCCTTAAGAATAAATTCATTTCATTCTCTTCTTTACTTTATTTTTTTCATACCGCTCGTTGATCCTTTTTGGTTTCGGGCCGGTTTCGAGCCGAGCTCGGGTCTAAGGTAAAGCGGTGGCGGGCCGGGCCGGGTGGATAACGTAGATTATTTCCGGGACCGGGCCGGGCCCGGGTCTCGCCATAAACTTCTGGTCGGGTTCGGGCAGCCAGCCCAACGTGAAAACGGGCCCAGGCCGGGCCCGGGCTGAAAAAGTCAGCCCGTGCAGTGCTCTATGCAGGATTGGGCATGGTTAAGAGTGAAATTTAAGATGAAAAAGATGGAGCTGTAGGTGCTTGTCATGGAGCAAGTTGAATATACGCTTATCCTATCTAGACAAGACATGAAACTTTTCACTTAAGGCATCTGCGGCAACTATGACGTAACGCCCGAGTATAAGACACCTATAGAACGAAAACCCAGGATGGTTCGCGAAGATATGCGAATGTTCAGTCTTCTTGCCCGAAGCTCCTCTATGGCCTTCCCTTCCGAAACTTACCCTTCCGCTGAAACAACTAAAGTAGTTTCATTTTTATGTTGCGACACCACACCATCGAGAACTTCTCATGTTGCCATAGTTAATAAACAAACAATAGCGGTGTGAAACAGCGCAGAATTACCCCGGAAAGAAAATCTCTCGCTAAAACAGAAATTGCAGAAAATTCGAGACTCCAGTCTACTAGATTATAAACGGGAAGTTTCACATCGCATATATTGATAGCCGGGGGCGTTTCGCCTTTGCACAGATTATCGACTCCTGAGTCGAGAGGTCGAGCTGTTCCTTTTTTACAGCGAAGCTGTTTACCTCTAGCCAGCGTATGCATCCCCGCATGCGTTCCCAGGAGGGGCAACCTTGCCGGTTTACGTCCGTATTACGGCGCGTGGACAGGAATGTGTGGACGGATCCCGGAGATAGTGCATTAGTTAGCCCACCCGCGGCGGACGTGAAGCAGGCTTCAAGCACTGCACGGACTTCCAAACATAAGTTTAATATCCTGGGTCCACATAGCACCACATACATTCGGCATTTCTAGAAAAACGCTGTATATATATATATATATATATATATATATATATATATATTGTAAGGAAGACAACGAACGTGAGCGCAAGAGTCCGCAGCATCGGCATCAAGGACGCAGGAGAAGCGCGAGCGAGGCCACTGTGCTCGGTGCATCCTAGAACCGGCTGTCCCTACGAACCTCAATAGATCTCCTTCATAAGTGGTGGAGGTACGGGGTAACTTTCCACTCTATCATCCTGGAACTCTGTTCTCGGACGCTACCCTCTGCCATGCCGGACGCCGACCAGCAGACTCTTCGATCGTCACCCGTCCCTTGCGCTGGCACCGTTCGCCAGCGGGAGCCTCCCATCTTCAGCGGTACCGACGACAACGAAGTTGAAGAGTGGCTGTCGTCCTATACCAGCGACTGAGCGTTCACAACAAATGGAATGGCTCGGACAAGCTGGATTACGTATCATTCTATCTCGCGGGCGTGGCCAGTCTCTGGTTCAGAAATCATGAGAGGGATATCCGAACGTGGTCAGTGTTCAAGACATCGATTACAGAAGTATTTGACTGACCCGCCGTCAGGAAACTCCGAGCCGAGCAGCGTTTGCGTACACGCGCACAGGACACGGGTAGATATTCACCAGCTATATAGAAGACGTTCTCGATTTGTGCAGGCGTGTGAACGCTGCCATGACGGAAGTGGAACAGATCAAGCACGTCATGAAGGGAACCGATGATGACGCGTTCCAAATGCTTCTGGCCAAGGACCCGCGTGCTGTTGGCGACGTTATCAGCATACGCCAGAGCTATGATGAATTGTGTAAGCAGCGAGCTCTGACAAGGCGACATCCCACACTAAATGCGGCGTAACTCTGCAGCCTCACAACTGGCCCCGAACAAGCCTCCCTGATAACCGAAATCAAGGATTTCATCCGCGAAGAATTCGCACGAAAGCTATCTCTGGTATCTATCACTCAGGAGTCTACCAGCACTTTGCCGTCTCATCTCCGTAACGTGATCCATGAAGAGTTCGCTACAGTCGCCCTCGTCGATACCAGCGCCGCTATTTCAGTTATGGATGCCAGGTTTTGCCGCTCGCTTCGTAAAGTGACGACGTCTCTGTGTGGATTGTCGCTTCGAACGGTAAGTGCTCAGCCCATTCGCCCGACCGCTGCTTGTACAGCCGTGTGACCATACAGGCCGTTTTATACACGATTGAGTTCATAGATCTTTCATCGTGCTTTATTCAAGGATTGGATTTTCACTCACGCCACAATGCCATCTTCAATTGCGCTCGGGCTGAGATGGAAAACAACGACCCGCAGCAACCTTCTATCCTTGGAGGAGGGGACTTTCCCAACTTGGTGACCTGGCCTAGGTCGATGCTCATCCTGCAGCTAAAAGTGCCGCAACTGTGGCCTTCTGGTAAAGCACCTGCCTCGGCTGCGGGAGGTTGGGGGCTCCATTCCCATCGCCGCCGGGCACCCACTGGCTCATATGGGTACAAGCGTACCACGGCCTGGCGTCCGGCTTACTTCAGGGGTTATACGCTTAGGAAAGGAGCCTGCGCCCCGAATTCCCGTCGAAACCCACGTGCGCGCTGAAAAAAAGTGATGTTTGGGCCACTCCCATGGCGGCCATTACCCATGTGGCGCCCCAAGCACCTATTGAGGTGGCAACGTCTTCGGTTTGAGGAAAAAAGTTACACCATGGTGCCGTAGGGGAACCCTGAGTAGTATGCGAAGCAGCCATGGGGTCGACTCAAGTTCCCATTAGTTTTCAGATCGGCCTGTTGCCGCTGCCGTTTCGTGGCAGCGGCTCGAGCCCTCTTCTGCGCTGCGCAGTCCACGGCACTGACACTGGCGTTGACGCTGGCGCTGTCCGTGGCACTCATCACGGCGTTGCGGGAGGGGAATGAGAGGACGAAGTGAATGATGATGAGTGGGCGAAGCACCTGGGGATCATTCGGGCAAAACGCCGGAAGCATTCTCCGGAAGCCGGATGCTGGCTTCCGGAACCGGAAGTCGAAGCGGAACCGGAAGTGTCCGCCGCACGGCGGAGGGAGGGAGCGACATAGCCCCGAGCATAAAATGCATCGCATCTAAAACACCTCTTCCCAAGCGGTGAGGTCCCATAATGGCCGAGCACCAGGCCGGGGGCACGCTTGTACCTATTTCACCGGTAGGTACCCGGCGGCAGCACTTGCCTCTCACAGCCGCGGCGGATGCTCTTCAACAAGGCCGTCTGTGGTTGGACAAGAGGAGCCCAGAGACAATTCCTGAAATCTCTATTGGGCCCTCTTTCGAGGTGTGAACATCCAACGAGAGGCGAGCACCGGGCCAGGATACACCTCTACCCATTATAAAAAACCGGTGCGTTCCCGGCGGCACCGGGACTTGAACTCGGTACCTCCCGCACACGAGGCGTTTGCATTACCGCTAGGATACCGCTGCGGTCAACTAGCGTACCATGTTTTCAATAGCGCTGTTCTTGGCGGGATAATTCTTCATTTGTCGAGCGGAACTCGTCGTGTCAATTGCTTCTGTAATAATCTTGCATTGTTGCATTTGCAAGAGTTCGGATAGAAAAAAGAAGCCTTTTGTGGTGTTGACCTCACACCAGAAGAGACGAAATATAGCAACTGAATTCTCCGACGCGCGTGACGTTTAACAACAGAAGCGCAGGCCAACTTGCTACACTTAGTGCACTTTCTAATTTATTGTCACGGATATAAAACTATTTACACGATGTATTTTCACGCTGCTGAGACACAGCAGCTGAGACTCCAGAGAGGCTGCTACCATTTCGTCGTCTTCTCAGTCGGCGACATTGTCTGCTTTCCTCACCGTAATACAAACCCTGGCGGAAAAAGCACCGTCTCGGTGCTTCAGACGGGGTGATTGGGAAGGGCATAGTAAGGCTTAAGCCGAGAGACGTGTACGACGCCTGCTGATGTGCAACCGGGTGGCATGACGAATGTAACTGGAATTATCTCATATGTGACATTGGTCACTTGTAGAACGCGGTAAGGGTCTTTGTAGCACGGAAGGAGTTTCTCAGAGAGCCCCACTCGGCGGCAAGGGGACCAAAGTAGGACGAGAGAGCCTGGTGAAAAGTATGTCTCACGATGGCGGCAATTGTAAGTGTGCTTTTGAGTTTCGTGCGATGCCAACAAACGATTACGGGCATGCTGGCGCACAAGGTCAGCGTTGGCTATGGCGTCGCGGCCATACTCAGTCCACGAATGCCGTACCAAGGGGAGCGAAGCGTCCAATGGTATTACAGAGTCAGGACCAAAGAGCAAGTAAAAGGGGGAATACCAAGCAATATCGTGGCGTGACAACTTATAGGCGAACGTGACATAGGGTAATGCAACATGCCAGTCCTTGTGGTGGGGTGAAACGTAGTTCGATAACATGTCTGTGATGGTCCGATTAAGTCGCTCAGTAAGGCTGTTGGTCTGGGGATGACAGGAGGTAGCTAGTTTGTGCTTGATAGAACAGGAGCGTGGGATATCGGCGACGACATGGGAAAGGAAAGTGCGGCCACGGTCGGTAAGGAGCTGTCGCGGGGCGCAATGGACTAAAATGATATCCCGGAGTAGGAAATCGGTGACGTGGGAAGCGCCCGAGTGATGGCGTAGCACGTCGTGTAATCAGTAGCCACTGCGATCCACCTATTTACGGAGCTACACTCGGGGAAAGGGCCAAGGAGATCCAAACCCACGCGGATAGCTGAGTTGGAATGGCGATCAGCTGTAAGTACCCTGCAGGAAGCATTGCTGGCTTTTTCCGATGTTGACAGGGCTTGCAAAAAAGTTGTCGCAGTTTCACCTGAAAGGCGAAGCATCAATTGCGATAGCAAACTTGTAGAGAGCTATACGGAGTAATGATATTAGCTTTATCAGCTGTATAAACTTGGACATGCAGCAGCATCGGCAACACGCAGAACTGTTGTCGACGCCATCGGCGTTTTGCCCGCGTTCGCTCAAAATGCGTGCGGCGTTGGTGACTGTTGCCGGAGCCTTTGATATAAATAGGCACTTCATGCCGCAGCTAAACGTCGCCTCCCTTCCCTACCCCTCCCCCACGGCCTCTCGCGCTTCGGAAGAAGGCACGTTTGCTCTACATATATGGTGATTGTAAAAGAGAAAAGAGACGCCTACTTCTGCAGCCCTTAAGGGCTCTGTTATACTCCGACGTAACGTCGACGCGCGCGCACGCTGGGCGCAGCGACGCTACGCTAGCAAAACGCGAGCACTCTATACTCTGACGCGCGGCGCGACCTACGCGACCAGCGTCCGTCGGCGCGGCCCGGCGGCAGCCGGCGCGAAATGCAGCATGCTGCATTTCGCGCCGACGACGTTACCCAGACTGCACCGCGTCCCTGTTTCTTTCCACGCGGCGCTCACTTTCCGCGCTCTGCTCTGCTCTACTGAGCATGCGCTGCTTTGGCTACGGCCGCTGCGTCGGGCCGCGTCGCGTTGGACTATAGGGGAGGCGGATTTGCGCCTGGCGGGGCATCGCCGACGTGACGCGACGAAACGAACCCCGGCGCGCGCGCGCGTTGTGAACGCCGGAGTATAACAGAGCCCTTAGCGAGCACGGCGCAGAACGCGCGTTTGTTCTCCGCCGTGCGTTCGCTCCCCGTGAAAGACGCGCCCCTCGCGCCCTTTCACTCGCACATACAGCGTTCGGCGCGCGGCGACGATTTCTTCTCCAAATGACGTCATACGGAACCTCACGGCGACGGCGACGGCGACGGCAGAAATCTGCTTTTGAGTGTCCATATAATTGCTATCGCAATAAAACTACGTATCGCCGTACGGAGCGTGCGAGGCCGGGCCAGTAGAAGCGGCGGCGCGCGCAGTCGTAAGTGCGAGCAAACCCAAGGTGTCCGGCAGTAGGGGCGTCATGAAGCTCCTGAAGCATGGTTGAGCGGAGGTGTTAGGGAATGACAAAGAGAAGCGGAGGACCGTCAGGGTGAAAATTGCGGCGGTAATATCCCGTCGTTGAAGACGAACCACCGTAACGATGGATCAGTAGGAGCAGATTCCATTAAGTCAATGAGGGTCCTCAAGATAGCGTCATGGCGTTGCTCGTGGGCCATTTCCAAAAGCTGGCAAATGGAAAGAACATTTGCAGAAGCGTCCGTGCCGGCGTTGGCGGGCGTGGGTACAGGGTAACTGGGCCACTCGGCGGAGTTTTCAGCAGCCCCTGACCAGGTGACGTGATTTGACAATATGACGTCATTGGGGCGAGCTCTCGGATTGGCTGCCCAGGGCGCATCATCAATAATTTTCGGCACACAGCAAGTGTCCTCTGGGATTGGGCGGCCAAGCGAACGCGTAACGCAGCCAGCGTTTCGCTGAGCACTTGTTTTGGCCTTTCTGTTGGGATTATAGCCTTGTATTCTCAGTTCGTTGCCTTGTGCAGTATGAAGACATTTTCTGGCACCTCTTCGAGTGGTGAACAGCCCGGCTCAAGGCCTAGGAGGGAGCCCCGGTCCCTGTAGGTATCAGAAGCGGGAGTTTGGCCTTAATTTCAGCAGCGTCGCTCGGTCCCGCGTACGACAAGGTGCGTTCGGTTCGTGCGCACCAGCGATTCTTCAACTTTTCATGACAGAGTCGCCGCTTATGGCTGCCGTGAATGCAGTGCCGACAGTGTCTCAGGACTGTTCTGCAACACCTACCAACATTGACACTTCTGCGCCGATGAATGTTGCACAAAGCTCTACCAGTGCTGGAAAATGCCGAATAGATGCGTCGTCTACTGCACCAGCCACATCGATCGCGTCTAAGCGGATATCTACTGGAGTTCCAGAAGAGTTCCCCTCGTTACGTTCGTCGGAGCTCCGTTACAAAGTGGACATAAAGCCTCTGGCTTGCTTTGACGTTACGTTGTTCTCTAATCGGACACTCCAACATCCCTTGAATTCCTGCCTCAAAACAAACAACTTTCAGGGCTTTGCCATCCACAGAGCCACGAACACAGTATCAGTTAGGGTACGCTCACTCGAAGACGTGGAACGTATACGGATGCTGCAGACTGTACCTACTTCTGAAACATCATCAGTACCCGTACAAGCTTATCTGACATCAGGTTCGGACCTTCAGCGCTATGTTGTGTCGGCTGTGGACTCTGGTGAAAAACCAGAGAGCTTGGTGAAGGATATCATTTCCTCCTCACATCAGGTGGTTAGTGCTCGCTACATGGGCCAAGGACCCACATGCCTAGTCACCCTTCGGGGTCCTCCAGAACTTCCTAGGCACATCGTTTACTACGGCTGTCTCTTACAGTTCCACCCGTGTCGGCCAGCAGTAGTTCATTGCTACAAGTGTTTCCGACCGAGACACATGAGTGCCTCGTGTCCACACGCATCAGACTTCAGCATGGTACCGGAAGAAGCCATCACGTACAAGTGTGGCTTATGTAAATCGAATGACCATGAAACAACTGACAAGGCCTGCCCCACGAAGCGACGTGTGAATGAGGCTAAGCGTAAGAGTCATCGGAGAAACACCAATGCAGCGAACTCATTGAGACCGAATGGCGGCGTTCTCACATCCAACCGCTTTTCAGTACTTGAAAAAGACGATACTGAAACTAGAGCACTGCACGGGCCGATTTTTTCCCGAGCCCAGCCCGGGCCCCGGTCGAAAAGCACATGCCATGTCCGAGCCCGGCCCGAGCCCGTGAAAAAACTGCTCTACCCGGCCCGGCCCGGCCCACGGCCGGGCTTTCGGGTAAGCCCGAGCCCGTGCAGTGCTATAACTGACACTAAGCAAGCTGAAACCACCATTGCGACCCTTAGCCGGCCGACTTATAGTCAGGTAGCTAAGCGGGGCCTCCGAAACGACAAATCTGACATGCCTGCACAACCGCCGATGGACGAACTTGACACGGAACCTGCGTTAGCTGAGCTAGATCTGCGCCTAGCATCCTTGCAAGAAGAACTACGTCGCCTAACGCAGCGTCGAGCCCTATTACGCCAACGACTTACTCGATCCAGCATGAATATGTGTGAATAGGAATCCCTGCCATCTCAGCCTGTGCCTGCCTCTTATGGTGCTCGGTCTACAACAGAACTCCAATTTGTAGATCAACAGCTGCAAAATTTCTAGGCTGTTTTAGCGGCTAACCTTCAAATATAGCTTGCCACGTCACCCGCCAGTCGCTTCCAGGTGTTATTCAATGGAACTGTCGAGGCTTGACAGGAAAAGTTGGTGTGTTCAACCAGCGCATTCGCATGAACAAACTTTCTGTCTGTGCTTTGCTTCTTCAGGAGACTAACTCGCTCCCACGCCTCTACGGTTTCACTTCATATGCTACCCCTTCTATTGTGGACAAATTATGTGGTGCCTCTGACTATACTCCTGGCTACAGTGTACTAGAAGAGTTGTAGTGCGCTCACATCGCGGCAGAGCTTGACGCATTTCATGTCGCCGCCGACAGTGGCGCGGTTCGCAGCGTCACCTGAAACTTTCCTACGCGTCGCGGTAAAACAGCTATCGCTTGTTGCTGTTTTCACCGTATAAAAGTAAAATGCACGACGTGCAGCGCACGAAAGTTCTTTTGGTGCACCTTCGCAGTGTTCAGTGAAATAAATTACTATTGTTGCGGCTGATCTACAGAGGGTTGGCGATTTTTTTTTTTTTAGCCGGAGGCACGGATGAACTAGCCTTGCTATTCATGCAGTTCTGTTAAAGGCTTGATACGGGCGCTGCAGTCATGGTAGCGAGAGGCACTCGAGTTTTTTCTGCAGCTGATCGATAAAATGGTCAGTGTGGTTTCACCACAATGACCGTGCATCCGCGTTTCCAGCACCACCGCGCCGAATTTAACCACCACTTCGAGTTTTTTTTTTTTTTCGCAGGTAAGGCGTGCAGCGCCTTAGACATTTTCACGTTGCCCCATCTATTCACGAAATTAAATATTTAGGTGTCACTGCTGCACAATTTAAGCTGGTTAGCTGGTTATTTATGTATTACATCTTTCGTAACGTTAATGCGACATGAAATCGAAAGGATGAAAATACCGGTGAGCAAAAGTATACAGACCACAGGGTCGCCGAAAAAACTCAATTTCTTCGTAATTAACATGCATAAAGTGGAATTGACCAGTACACGTTAAAGCTCGCAATGCCAAGATTGGACTGCAGTCCTCAATTTCAAGTTGCATTCGCAGGCAGTTGAAAAAAATCAGCTTTATCGCGCAATCCCTGGTCCGTATACTTTTGCTCACGGGTGTACATTTCCGCAATAATTAACAATGTTTATTTACAACGAAGTAAAGAATGATCCCGGAAACGACGGGAGCACCCGGTGAAAATTCCGAATAGCTACTGTCTAGTGCGCTTCGGCGTTTCTTCGCGGTTGCTTCGTCCCTTTCACACCATTTCCTTTTGTTCCTGGGCTTCGGTGTCGTCTTCGTCACGTACTGTGGTAAATTCGGAAGAATCGTGGGAACAGCGTTTTCTGATAGCAGTGGCAATTGTCACGAGGAATTCACACCTCTTTGCATTCTATATTTATAAGGTGCACAGGTCCTTAATTATGAATCGCGGTTCGAAGTGTAAATCACAGACTTGCAAGATTCCTCCAGTGTCTTATCTGCGCGGTTGAGGTTCCTCTCCCATTCCTTTCGCCGTTCTTCATCACGTGGAACGCTGAGCAAAGACGCCTTTGGTGCATCTTTTACATGACTGTAGGCAGATCTGCACTCGGGTTCAAAGCAGTATTTTCGACGGCGGCTAGCCATTCTCACTCACTAAGAGTGCACATTGAGTAAAGCGTCAAGCAGAGAGCAAGCAGAGAGGATACTGCTGAAAACGCCGGCGGGACTTGCAGTCGAGAGCCGACAACGTCGATATTAAGTGGTTAGTTTTCAGAAAGGAAAGGTTGGCGCTATCTTCTGCAGCCCTTGAGGGAGAGCGGTCAACGTCGCGATCCGACAGAACGTACTCCATACCAAGCGAGGGAAGTTTTCAGGAGAAACTGGCGGCAGCGCCTCTGGCGGGCGCCGGAGCAGTCGACACTCAGTGCGCCGCGGCGACGCGGCGCAGGGATATGGCAGTGAGCACACTGCCCCTATTCTAGTACACTGTACTCCTGGCTAAGCGGCAGTGTATGTGAACATCAAATATCCACAGACACCTATCCCGCTATCGCAGTGGTGCACTCGGTGGAAGGAAGTGGTTGCCGTGTTGATTCGCCTTCCTCACCGTGATGTCATTCTGTTATCCTGTTATGTGAGGCCGCACAGTGTCAGCAACACCCGAATCCGTCTGGGATGGCTGCGTCACCTGCGTCAAGCGCCCTCGGGTCAGCCAATATTAGTGGCGGGTGACTTTAATGCACCGCACATGGCCTGGGGGCATCCCGCTACTCGCGCCCGGGGTCAAATGGCCATGGAAACTTTTGTATATGCCCAGTTCGTGCTTCTTAACGCCCCAGGCACAACAACTCGTCATCGGGATCATGCCGGCGTCCCTGCTTGCTCCCCGGATCTCACTTGGTGGTTAGGCCATGCATCAGTTAATTGGAATCGGGAACCAGATTGTTGGGGTAGTGACCGCTATCCCATACATATAGGCATACATCCAGAGTGTCCTCGGCGCCTACGCCGTGCCATGTAACTGGGATCTATTCCATGCTAAACTAAATGTGTGGTTGTCGTCGAACCTCACGATGCTCATGTGGACCCCCTGAACATCATTGGCACTCTAGTTTCCAGTGCTACTCTGTGCACATGGGTCGATGAGTTCGGTCCAGCACCGCATCTGTAACTTCTACGTCTGTGGGCAGAGCGTCGTCGTGCGGGAAGTGTTGTGTCACGCTCTCTAGACTTCAGCTTTGCTCTTTACAACCTCAACCGCGCAACCGCAGTGGCTCGCAGACATGAAAAGCGACTTTCCCGGGCCAACTGGATGGAATGGTGTGCGTCGCTGGGACCTTCATCTACTACAGCTTCGGTGTGGCGGAATTTCCGGGCAATGGAGCGAGGTCCGCGTACTCCTGATTCAGTGTCCAGTGTGTGTCTTGCATCCGGACTGGACCCGCCGTTATTCGCCCCGGAGGTTGCGCGATTTTTGTATACGAGTTTCGACAGCGCACTTCCCACCTTTAGCCACTCATTCACCATTCCGGCCGAGCTGGGAGGAGATAGATGTAAGGGAGACGTTGACGGCATGGATGCATCGTTAGTCACGGCTGAACTATTGGCGCCAATCGACCAGGCTAAACCACGGACTGCCCCTGGACCTGATGGGATACCGTACGAAGTGTACAAAAACATGGAGGGACCTGTCCTTGAGTGGCTGCTTCACACTAAGAATAATGTGTGGAACTCCGGAGAAGTTCCGACGTCGTGGAAACCGCGGTTGTTGTGGTCATTCCAAAACAGAGAAAGCCACCTGGCATTCTCGTGAACCTGCGACCAATCGCCCTTATCCCCCTTACCGCGACGCTATGTAAGCTGCTGGAGCGAATGGTGGCGACGTGCCTCAGCTGGTGGCTTGAGCGTTTCGGGTTGTGTCACCCAGTCCAGATTGGATTTAGACCTCAACTAGGCACTGAAGACGGCTTAGGATACCTTTCCACTACGGCACTCATTGGTGGTCGCTCCCACCGCGTGCGAATTCTGCTTGCAATGCACATACATCGAGCTTATGACAATGTGAGCCATGAGGCTATACTTTAGATCCTAATGTGGATTCACTTGCCTTGTCCTACTCGCGCATTCATACGATCTTTCTTTGTGAGCGCTCCTTTTCTGTACGTCTTCTCAGAAAGAACTTTGGACAGTTTACGACGAAGCGTGGAGTTCCGCAGGGATCCGTTCTTGCGCCAATATTGTTTAATGTTGCACTACTGCCGATGGCGTGGGAGCTGTCAAATATTCCGGACGTACGATTCTTAATGTATGCTGATGATGTGACGGTGTGGACCCCCTATCGCTCTTTGAAGCATCAAGAACGGGCACTGCAGGCAGCACTTGATACAACACTTGCTTGGAGAACTTCAGTGGGGCTCACGCTCTCCACTGAAAAGACCTCCTACATAAGCATTGCTAACAGCTGGTGCCATCGAAAGCTTAACCAAGCCCCTCTTCGACTTACGCTCGACGGTCGCTTCTTGGCAGAAGTTACCACAGTCCGAGTGCTTGGAGTGGACTTTTCTGCATCATGCTCAGCATCAGGCCCGTGTAGGGCGGTTTTTTCACGGGCTCAGGTCGGGCTCGGGCACAGCCTGTGCTTTTTGCCCCGGCCCGGGCCGGGCTCGGGTACTTTGACGTGGACCCGGGCTGGGCCGGGCTCAGGTACTTTGACGCGGGCCCGGGCCGGGCTCGGACTTTCTCGTGGTGTGCATGTGACGTGCAGCGAGATATCCTCGCGCGTCTCGACTCTGAAAAACCTGTTGCCCCGGCGCAGCTGGAACCTAGTAGTGCTACTCCTGTGTACTGCCCTTTTCTTCTTCCGTAGTATTTTGCGCTCTTTGAACAGAATGTAAAAGCCCAGAAAGACCTAAGTCGCCTCAAACCAGAGGATGCCATTGTATTCTTTACCTAGATCGATGTAATTAATGCTTTCGGAGGGGTACCAGCGCGTTCGCGACTTTCTGATTCTTCAAAGGCGATTTGGTAAAACGATGACTGGTAAGTTAAGATAATTCGTCACGCGGCTGAAATATGGCACCGCGTCTCTCTGTGATCGCACGCATGTTCTCAACCGGCCACCTAGCAGCAGCGCATTACGCTGCACCATGGAGGAACGAGAAGCTTTCTTTCTCCATTTACTACATCCATGCGCTGCGCACACGACCGGTCGTGGCTGCGCTTCTGCTATAGTATAGTATACGAATGAATAGGACGAACGGCTGGGGCGGCGCATGCTTCGCATTAAGACGCCCGACGTGAAAAAATACTGTGGCGGCGCTGCGATAGAAGTGGATTGGGCCGCATCAAAGTCGCGCCGTTGGAAACTGCTGGCGATACTACTCGGCAGGGTCATTCGTACTACTTCGCGCGCTAGTATTTGCGTTCGGACCTCTCAAATGGTGTTCATAATTGCATAGATCATGTATTAATTGCCTTAAGAATATATTCATTTTCTTTCTCTTTTTTATTTTATTTTTTAGTGCCGCTCGGTGATCTTTTTCGGTCTCGGGCCTGGTTCGGGCCGGTTTCGAGCCGGGCTCGGGCCGGGCTCGGGCCTAGGTAAAAGGGTGGCGGGCCGGGCCGGGCGGGTAAGGTAGATTTTTTCTGAGCCCGGGCGGGGCCCGGGTATCGCCATAAAAAGTTTGGTCGGGCTCGGGCGGGCAGCCCAACGTAAAAACGGGCCCGGACCGGGCTGAAAAAATGGGCCCGTGCAGTGCTCTAATGGGAATAGCTCGCCATTATTAATTTTGTCGTACACTATTTGGACTTTCCCCTAGGAGCTCTAATTTCGGAGGCGCTATCCCAGAGTTTCTTTCTTGTAAGTCTTGTGGGTGGTCAGAAGTCTTCCGAGACCGAAATATCTTTATTTTTCAGTTTGAAACAATTCTGTAGTACAGCCATTTTTTCGCGGTGGTCGAAAAGCATGATTATGACTGGGCATGGTCTAGTCGCGTGTCTGTGCCCAATCCTTAGAAGTCGTTCAGGCGATAAAACTTGCACACCGAGAATGCTCTTAAAAACGCCCTCTAAGACAGCTTGCTTTAGATCATCATGAGTTTCGGCAGCTGTTTCTTTGACCCCGAAAACCAGAAGGTTGTTCCTCCTAAAATGATCTCCTAGGTCAACAAATTTGTCCTGCACCCTATGCAATGTTTTTTTGCTGACTTCCTTAATAACCAATGCCGACTCCTCAACCACCTTTAGTTTCATTTTGATTTCATCTAACCGTTTTTCAATTTTCCTCTGACCATTAAGTAGTTCAACTAACAGTTCATCAGTGGTAGGCTCAGGTACAGGATTGGGCTCTACGTCCCCAGAAAGCATTAGCGAAGAGAAGACGAAATCCTGAAGAACCAAACAGCGTACAAAGTCTCCGTGGGCACGTCAGCTGGATGAAATATCCATCGCTGGATTTAATAGTAGAAGCTTTGTTACTGACCGGCATGTAAAAAAGCAACGGGTTGGTCATGTTGACTGGCGGCCAGCCGACGAGCCCACAGGAAGGTGCTGGTGGTGGCTCGCTTATATGTGCTGTTGATGATGTTGTCGGGAGCCGAGGGGTCGCAGCGGAGTGCCACAACAAGGAGACCACCTCAGCAGGCTTTGAGAATGGACTGGCGGGTGCCGTGGTTGCGCCGCTAGCACGCGCCGCCCAACTTTCTTCTCCTCGCCATCCGCAGCCGGCCGCAAAGCGCCGGCCGAGACCACCGACCTTAGCGTCCCCGCACAGCAGCGTCGGTGGACGCTACAGGGCACTCCGCCCAGACGGGACGGCGAGATTCACTTGTCGGCGAGGCGGAGAAGAGGCTGTCTTAGTGTCAAGCAGATGGACGGGTGTGCCGGCGACATCCGCGGGGAGCTCATCGGGAGGCGTCTCGAAGTAGGCCGGTTTGAGGCGGTCTAACGAAACGACTTCTTCGCGAACATTCAATAGGATGCTGGCGGACTTCTGCGTCTTCTGGAGGACACGGTACGGTCCGCCGTAGGATGGTGTAAGAGCCTTTACAGCCTCTCGTCGGAGGTACACGTGGGACGAAGAAGCAAGGTCCGGATGCACAAAGATGCTCTGGTCCGATGATCGAGGTGGTACGGGGCGCAGTTGCTGAATGCAGTCCTGTAGGCGTTGCAGGTACTGTAGCGGCTGGGGCGAGGTACGCGAAGGCACGAACAAGTCTCGAGGAAGCCGCAGGGGTGCGCCGTAGACGAGTTCGGCCGCTGAACAGCCAAGAACAGCTTCGAGAACTGTTCGGCGACCCTCTTGGGCGCAAGGTTGCCGCGAGGAAGGCTCTTGCGTCTCGTGTGCAGACCTCTACAGAGCCGTATGTTTCATACATCCTCGACGTCTTGGCTCTATGCCGCAAAGCTGACGATACTATGTCCGAAGCAGATAAAGTGGCCCATGTGCTAAAAGGCATTGCCGACGACGCTTTCAATTTGCTTGTTTTCGGCAACGTCTCAACTGTCGACGCCATCATAAAAGAATGCCGTCGCCTTGAACAGGCTAAGAGCCGCCGTATCACACCCCACATCACGCGGCTACCCAACACTGCTGCTACGTCGACATGTGAGGGCAGGGGCGGATCCAGGTTTTTTCTGAGGGGGGGGTCAGCTTCTGTCGATGATGATGATGATGATGATGATGATAGTAGCCTTTATCATTTACCGAAATTCACCGTTTCTGCTCACGATAAACCCGCGTTTTATACGGCTAGAGCAGCACCTGTAGCCTACAAGGCTTGAGAGGGCAAATCACTTTTTTTTTCTTCTTTTTTTGTATTTATTGCCAAGAAGTTCGCGCTGTTTTTATTCCCCGGCCGCCACTGTCATCATGAAAACGAGTGTTACCTCGCGCCATCTAGCCCGCCGTGGTGGCTCAGTCAGTTCAGGCATTGCGCTGCTGAGCACGAGATCGCGCGATCGCATCCTGGCCGCGGCGGCCGCATTTCTATGTAGGCGAAATGCAAAAACGCCCGTGTGCTTGCGTTGTAGTGCGCGTTAAAGAACCCCAGGTGGTCAAAATTAATCCGGGGCCCTCCACTACGGCGTGTCTCATAATCAGAACTGGTTTTGGCACGTAAAACCCCAGAAAGAGGAAGAAGACCTGTAGCGAAGCCAGGTACGGTTTCTCCGTGCTTATAGGAAAAGGACGTTACCCAATACAGCCATGTGCTTGGCGGCTGTGCCTGATCATGCAGGTTGTTCAAAACTAAGCTTTATGGTTTTCTTAAAATTAGGCACTGGGAGGCACGCGAAGATCACCTGTGCAAATAAGTTATGTGGCCAGGGGGGCACAAAGTGAGATGATAATTATCGCTGTGAGCAGCCCAATTAACTAAAATTGAACAATTATTTTTGTCGACTGCAGTAAGTGGGTATGTTTGTATTGTGAGACGTTGACCAATGCGATGCCTTTATTTCCGAGCAGTCGCCCGAGTCAGAGACGAAGCACCGCACGAGACAAAAGATGATGATGAGTCGTATGTACAGATGACGACGACGATTTGCACAAATAGCGCTCACACAAGATGATGAGTCGTTTGTGGAGATGACGACGACGATATGCGCAAAATGCGCTCACACTAACTTCCCCCCTTCAGGAAAGCGGTCAGCAAGACCGCAAACTAGAAAGGGTAGGTACGGCGAATGTAGGGTTTCAGGCGAGATACGTGAACGATTTCCGTAGTGCGGCGGCGGCGGTCAGTAGCTGAGCTGACAGGAGTGACGCTGTAGTTAACGGCCGAAGTTCGTTGCAAAACGGTGTAGGGGCCGAGATATCTGTGGAGAAATTTTTCACAGAGCCCCGGTGCGCGAACAGGTCTCCACAAAAGAACTTCGTCGCCTGGGCGGAACGAAGCAACGCGACGCGTCGCATCATAGCGAATTTTCCTTTTGTCCTGAATGGTATAGCGGTGTTGGCGCGGGCAAGTTCACGGCACCGGGAGAGGCGAGCGGCAAATTCCTCAGGAAGAGACGCGGATGGAGCAGCAGGTGCTGAAAGGAGTGTAGTGTCCAAGACGAAAGACGGCGCATGACCGTACACCAGGAAGAAGGGACTGTAATTGGTTGTACGTTGGACGGCAGTATTATACGCAAACGTCACAAAAGGTAGGATGGTGTTCCAGTTGGTGTGATCGGGTCGAACATACATTGACATCATGTCAGACAAAGTTCGATGAAAACGCTCCGTAAGACCATTTGTTTGCGGATGGTACGATGATGTGGTCTTATGGATGGTGTCCGAGGCCTGAAGGACTTCACGGAGGACATGCGATAGGAACGTCTTGCCACGGTCACTCAGGAGGACACGAGGTGCGCCGTGGCGCAAAACGATTCCGTGCACGAAAAACTCGGCGACTTCGGAGGCAGTACCAGAGCGAAGAGCCGCTGTCTCAGCGTAGCGCGTTAGATGATCCACTGCGGTAACGATCCAGCGGTGACCAGCGGGCGTGAGTGGGAGGGGTCTAAACACGTCTATGCCCACAATTTCGAAGGGGGTGTACGGGCATGGTAGAGGCTGCAGAGGACCGGCTGGAAGGGATGTCGAGCGTTTTCTGTGTTGGCATGATGCGCAGGAGCCAACGTATTTGTCGACTGAGGTGGAAAGGCCCGGCCAGAAACAACGCGTTTTGATGCGGTCGTAGGTCTTATGAAAGCCCAAGTGGCCAGCCGTCGCGTCGTCGCGAAATGCTTCCAATACTTGGAGTCGAAGTGAGCGAGGTATTACTGGCACCCACCGGTTACCGGAAGGATGGTAGATTGATCGAAATAACGCTCCACCTTGAAGCTTAAAACGCGAAAGTTGTCGTCTTAAGCGACTGTTGGGGGGTCGTGCCAAGCCAGTAAGTCGGTCGATCAGCGTACGGCAGTATGGGTCAGTACGTTGGAGTGAGACGAGGTCAGTAGACGGGAGAAAGTCAACTGAGGCAACTGACTGTCCCGGGCTACTGGGCGTGCGCTGAGACGTGTGGCTAGATGGTGACGTGCATACCGAAGGTGAAGCATGGGCGTTTGGGGACAGCGGGCAGCGCGACAAAGCGTCGGCATCTTGATGTTGTTTGCCGGACTTATACGTGACAGTGAAGTCATATTCCTGTAAGCGCAGTACCCAACGGCCGAGGCGTCCAGACAAGTTTTTCAGGGACGACAACCAACAGAGAGCATGATGGTCGGTCACAACTGTGAAATGGCGGCCGTAGAGATAGGGACGAAATTTTTGTATTGACCACACGATGGCGAGGCATTCCTGTTCTGTAATCGTGTAGTTGCGCTCAGCAGGAGAAAGAGCACGACTTGCATAAGCCACGACTTGCTCTTCGGACTTCTGATTCCGCTGCAGCAGGACAGCGCCAATTCCATGCCCACTGGCATCAGTGTGTAGAATAGTCGGGGCCGTTGCATCGAAATGACGAAGCACGGGCCCTGACGTGAGAACTCGTTTGAGGGTCTGGAAGGCGGCTTCACAGTCGTTCGACCACACAAAGGACGCGCTCGAAGTCAGAAGTTTGTGTAGAGGAGCGGCGATGGTGGCGAAGTCACGGACAAAGCGGCGGAAGTAGGACGCCAGTCCTAGAAAGCTGCGGAGTTCTTTAAGAGCGGTTGGTGGCGGAAATTGCAGTACTGCAGCGATTTTATCGGGATCAGGCTGGATGCCATGCTTACTGACGACGTGGCCCAATACTTTAATGCTTCGGCTTGCAAAGCGACACTTTTTAGTATTAAGTTGGAGACCAGCTTTTGCTAGACACGCGAGAACTTGGTCTAGACGTTGTAGGTGCTGGGAGAAACTCGACGAAAAGATGACAATGTCGTCCAAGTAACAAAGGCAGGTCTTCCATTTTAAGCCACGGAGTACTGTATCTATCATACGTTCAAACGTAGCTGGTGCATTGCACAATCCAAAAGGCATCACGTTAAATTCAAAAAGGCCATCAGGTGTAGCAAACGCAGTCTTTTCTTTATCTGGCTCATGCATGGGAATCTGCCAATATCCGGAGCGCAAGTCGAGGCTCGAGAAATACTCGGCACCTTGTAAGGTATCCAAAGCATCGTCAATACGAGGCATTGGATAAACATCCTTACGGGTAATTTTGTTGAGCGCCCTATAATCGATGCAAAAGCGCACAGAACCATCCTTTTTTTTTAACAAGCACAACAGGAGAAGACCAAGGGCTTGCTGAAGGCCTTATAATGTTGCGTGTCAGCATGTCGTTCACTTGTTCTTCTATAACTTTTCGCTCCGAAGGTGACACACGGTACGGGCGACGGCGAATGATGCGAGAGCCGTCTGTTTCAATTCGATGAGTAGTTACAGTGGTCTGACCCAGGCCTCGCGAAGAAACGTCAAAACAAGCTTCATGCTTCATTAAAATGGTGAGGAGTGCATTGGTCTGGGCCGGCTTGAGATCTGCACTCAAGGTGGCCTTAATAGCACCAGTGTGGCCTTCTGCGGGCGTACAATACGCGGAAGATGTGGCAGGCGAAACACTGACGACACATACCGGCGCAGCCGTACTACTCTCCGTGGCGGTCGTCGCGCCCGGTTTGTTTCTACTGCGGTATTCGCGGCCACATTTCTCGCTACTGCCGTCGGCGTCAGCAGGATGAACGACGGGGCTATGCTACCTTTGAGCGAGACAGCGCACCTAGGTTGGTTTACTACGTTCCCGGGCGTCACCCAGGTGACAGGCGCGGCTACGCCAACTTTGAGCGAGACAGGACACCTGGACCAGATTCCTCCGTTCCCGGACCGTACACAACCTCCTCTGGTCGCTCTCCTTCACCTACCCAGCACCTCCACCACTTGTGAGACGTTGACCGATGCGATGCCTTTATTTCCGAGCAGTCGCCCGAGTCAGAGACGAAGCACCGCACGAGACAAAAGATGATGATGTGTCGTATGTACAGATGACGACGACGATATGCACAAATAGCGCTCACACAAGATGATGAGTCGTTTGTACAGATGACGACGACGATATGCGCAAAATGCGCTCACAGTATTGAAAACCTAGAGGCTGTCGTGTTTCTACACAGTATCAGTCGGAAGAATTATTCTAGCGTGTTCGTGCTCCGAGATATCCGACTCCAAATTTCAATTGCACTGCGCAGAGTTATCGACTCGACGCGAGAGCGGTTTATGCTTTGCGTTGCTGTGGAAGGGAGGCATTTTGGACATTTTTAGGGCATTGACATCTTGATGGGTGAAGTGTTGTCATGAGATTTGTGCATGACAACACCAAAGTTAAAGCGGCAGTATGAAATATTCGTTAGCATAGCTAAAAAGGTTTCTGCTGTTGATGGTGCAGTTGTTGCTTTTGATTTCAATAAAGCTTACAATACTTGTAAATCAGCAGTCACTTTATTTGCGTAGCCCAAACAAGGACCATGCCCGGTCGTCTAGTCACCATTACGCACGCGCACTGGCCTCCGGCTTCTCCGCTCGCGCCATTATCTCGGCATGGCAGCTGCCGCCATCTTTACAGGCTGCGCGGTCGCGTGTTACGACAGCGGTTACGGGTTCTTCGATTTTTTTTTTCGCCAGCCGTGAGGGGAAGGGGGGCAGTTATTATCTTTGCCAATGCCTCCGCCACGTTGTCAGACTAAACGCTGCACCCAACAGCCGCGTCACATCAGGGAGGAGCTTTGCGCTGATCCTCACTCTCTTGCATGCGTAATCATGCGAACGACAATTAAAATTTGGAGTTGGATATATCGGAGCATAGACATGCTAGACGAATTCTTCCAAGTGAAACTGTGCAGAAACACGACTGCCTCTAACTTTTGAATACAAACATACACACTTACTGCAGTCAACAAAAAGTTAATTATTCAATTTTAGTTAATTCGGTTGCTGACAGCGATAATTATCTCACTTTGTGTCCCCCTGGCCACACAACTTATTTGCGCAGGTGGTCTTCACGTGCCTCCCAGTGCCTAATTTTAAGAAAACCATAAAGCTTAATTTTGAACACCCGGTATATCAGCCTGTATTGTTTCTTAAAATAAAATTTGGGATGGTCTGTCGCAGGTTCGTTATAAATGCGTAAGCACGGGTCCGGCTTTGGAGTTCTGTTGGGACACCTTGATTTCCTTAAGAAGATTCTTTGTGTTCGGCTGAGACACCTTCGTTTCAACGCGGCAACCACTACGCTAGTTGTTTACGATATGCGAATCACCGCGTGTGAAGACTCACGACGCCACCTACAAGAAGAACGATGTAGCGTAGTAGCCGTGAGCGCGAGCCAGCGTCTTCATGTTTTGTTTCCCACGCGACGTCATCCTTTTACACAAGGCGCGCATCTGCTCCCATTTCTCTAACCACGCGACGCCATCCTAGGCCCGCGCGCTGGCGTTGGCCGCTGACGTCACGCTCCCCCATTTCGCAGCCCATGCTCGAGGCTTCGCCCCGCTCCGCGAGAACGCCCACTCAGATAAACGGATCCGGTGGGCTTGAGCCTCCTATGCTTAATGTACGACAATAAAACTGCGAAGTTACAATGAAAAACTTGTAGCGTACGAACGGTACTGTGCTCGTACTGGATATTGTCAACGTGTAACTGTGATCACAATGAGTGCTACAGTTAAAAAAAAGTTGTCTATGCGTAGTTCTTAGTTAGGCTGTTAGTTGTTATATATATATATGAACACTTCAGCGAGAGATCTCTTTCATTAAGCAGGTTGGTCGCGGAACCGATGACAGCAAATGAGGCAACCGATGACACCCCAATGGGGAACTAAGTTGATCAGGCGCGAAGGCGCTCGCGCGGACATCGGCGTGCTTGGCAAAAGGGACGTCCCCTCGTTCATTCGACGCCACCGACGGGACGACTAAGGCACCGCCGGCGCCAGGAGGTCCAAGTTGTTCATGAGAAAAAATAACTACGGTAACTTCGCGACACCACACCCCTACGGAATATAACTAAGCTTGTGAGCGAGCTAGCTTTACTTCTACATGGCTGCTACCACTGGTATTCGCGAAAAATACTTTTGAAAAATGCTGGTGGCCATATTTTTTTGCGACAGGGCCGTCCCCGTGTCAGCAGGGGGGGGGGCCGGCGATGCAGAAATCTGAGGGGGGGGTCAGGACATCCGGACATCCCCCCTGGATCCGCGCCTGTGTGAGGGTCGACCGCGTCAGGCCACCACCTGTGTCGACGTAACCCGTATTGTTCGTCGCGAGCTCGAGGCCGCCTGTTCCTCAGCTTTCTCCGCGACGCCTCCTGATCCGCCGGCTACCACGACTGCGATGATTCAGGCTGTCGTCACACAGGAATTTGAGAACATGGGTCTGAACTCCGTGTGTTCAACGTCTCAACCTAGCGTTCCCCAGTTCTCTAGTGGCCCTCCTCGCCCTCGGCAGTCCTTTTCTGCCACATCTCGCCGCAACCCGTCCGAATGGCGTACCCCTGATGACAGGCCGATCTGCTTCCACTGCTGTCGCATCGGCCACGTCGCTCGTCACTGCCGCAACCGATGGCCACCTCCTCCTCGGACATACGCCGCCGCTTATCCCCGCACCTTTGGACCTTCTGTTCCCTATGACTCCCGCCATGAACCCACTGTCGCTGATGCCCCTGCTCCGAACCTTCGCTACAGCATTTCGCCCTCACCTCGACGCCACCAGTCTCGTTCGCCCCAACCCCGTCGATTTTCGTGGCCGCCTATCGCCTCCCGGATGCCGCCGGAAAACTAGGCACAGCAGCTTCTGGAGGTGAAGCTGCGTTGTCGACCCTGCCCTCAAATCCTCGGCTCACGTTGCCTACCAACCCAAACCTTCTTGACGTTGACGTCGAAGGCTATCCTGTCACTGCACTGATCGATACAGGGGCCCATATTTCAATTATGAATGCTGCCTTCCGACGACGACTCAGAAAGCTCCTCACCCCAGCGTCGACACGCGTCGTCCGCGTCGCGGATGGCGGTACTGTCCCTATCGTCGGCATCTGTACGGAACGTGTCAGCATCGCCGGCTGCCACACTCCTGTCCTCTTCACCGTGCTTGCTCATTGCCCCCACGACCTAATTCTCGGACTCGATTTTCTTTCTGCACATTCTGCTCTTATTGATGGCTCTGCCAGTACCCTTCGCCTTGAGTTGCCGATTCTCGCAAAACCTCCTGATGAACCCCAGTGCCGCTTACGCCCCAAAGGTCCGCCTACCACCAAAGTCAATAGCCTATATTGAACTGTTGTCTTCCCCACCTGTTCCTGATGGCAAGTACCTCGTCACTCCTCTGCCCGACCTTCCACTACAGTATGACGTCACCGTGCCTCACAGTATTCTTACTATTATTAATAACTTCACTCGCATGCCTATCTTCAACTTTGGATTGGCAAAACAAATTCTCCCGCAAGGTATTTGCCAACATTGACTGCCTCGGCGACCATCAAGTGGCAGCTTTATCAACCGATGGTTCTTCCGAGCTTGGCGTGCCCCTCGCGCCAGCCTCGGGCGCCGATCCCAACATAAAGAAAATGGTGGCGGCGGACCTGCCCTCTACTCAGGCTGAAGACCTTTCCAAAGTGTTATCGGCCTACAGTGATATTTTCGACTTCGACGATCGCCCTTTAGGCTAGACGCTCGCGGTCAAGCATCGAATTCCTACTGGCGATGCTACGCCTATTCACCGACTACCATATCGCGTTTCTGCGTCGGAACGCCGAGTATTTCAAAATGAAGTGACCAAAATGCTAGATAAAGACATCATTGAGCCTTATTCGAGTCCCTGGGCGTCACCTGTGGTGTTGGTTAAGAAGAAGGACGGCACGTGGCGCTTCTGTGTAGACTACCGCCATTTGAACAAAATTACTAAGAAGGACGTCTACCCGCTCCCACGAATCGACGACGCCCTTGACTGCCTTCACGGTTCCAGCTATTTCTCTTCTATTGATCTTCGCTCTGGATACTGGCAGATTGCTGTCGACGACATGCACAGAGAAAAAACCGCGTTCGTAACACCTGATGGCCTATACCAATTTAAAGTAATGCCGTTTGGGCTATCCAATGCCCCGGCCACCTTTGAGCGTATGATGGACTCCTTGCTCCAAGATTTTAAATGGTCCACGTGTCTCTGTTACCTCGACGACGTCATCGTCTTCTCGCCAACGTTCGACTCTCACCTTGAGCGTCTAACAGCTATACTTGATGTATTTCGAAAGGCGAAGCTGCAACTCAACTCGTCCAAATGTCGTTTTGGCCGCCGCCAAATTACTGTTCTGGGCCATCTCGTCGACGCTTCCGGAGTGCAGCCTGATCCCGACAAAACTCGCGCCGTCCGAAACTTTCCGGTTCCGAAGACAGCCGCACACGTTCGCAGTTTTGTTGGGCTATGCTCGTACTTTCGTCGTTTTGTTCAGGATTTCGCGGCAATTGCTCGACCCCTCACTAATCTTCTGAAGAAAGGCGTATAATTTTCGTGGGGTACTTCAGAAGCCACCGCCTTCTCTCGTCTCGTCACTCTTCTCACCTCACCGCCCATTCTCACCCACTTCGACCCTGATGCCCCTACAGAATTGCGTTCAGATGCCAGCGGTCATGGTGTAGGTGCCGTCTTAGCCCAGCGTCAGCGTGGCCAGGATCGCGTTATTGCTTACGCAAGCCGCCTCCTATCACCATCGGAGCGCAACTATTCCATTACGGAAAGAGAATGCCTTGCTGTTGTCTGGGCAGTTGCGAAGTTCCGCCCTTACCTTTACGGTCGCCCTTTCTCTGTCGTCACTGACCATCATGCTCTCTGCTGGATCTCATCGCTAAAAGATCCTACAGGCCGGCTTGGTCGATGGGCTTTGAGGCTACAAGAATTTTCATATTCCGTGGTGTACAAGTCTGGCCGCCTGCACCAAGACGCTGACAGCTTGTCGCGTTACCCTGTTGACGACTCTGACTCCTCCAATACTGACAGTGCTGCTTCCGTTTTCTCAGTATCCCAGCTCCTTCATTTCGCCGACGAGCAACGTCGTGATGAATACACCAAAGCACTCATCGACCGTTTGGAACACTCTCCGGCCGATACTACTCTATGCCTCTTCGTAATCCGCGACGGTACTCTTTACCGTCGTAACCTTCATCCGGACGGCTCCGAGTTCCTACTTGTAGTCCCTAAACACCTCCGCTCAACCGTTCTAGAAGAGCTTCACGACGCCCCAACGGCAGGACACCTCGGCGTCTCTCGAACCTATGACCGAGTTCGTCGCCGTTTTTTCTGGCCGGGCCTTGCCCGTTCCGTACGGCGTTACGTCGCCGCTTTTGAACTTTGCCAACGACGCAAGAAGCCTTCCCAGCTCCCCGCTGGTTACCTGCAGCCGCTCCACATCCCTGCCAAGCCCTTCCATCGTGTTGGCTTAGACCTTCTCGGCCCCTTTCCGGAATCTACATCAGGAAACAAGTGGATTGCCGTCGGTGCGGACTACGCGACCCGCTACGCCGTAACACGCGCTCTTCGGACCAGTTGCGGACTTCCTCCTACACGATATCATTTTGATGCATGGTGCTCCGCGTCAAATGCTCACCGACCGTGGCAGTACGTTCTTGTCCAAAGTCATTGACGACATCATGCGTGCCTGCTCAATACAGCACAAAATTACCACCTCCTACCACCCACAAACGAACGGCCTCACTGAGCGTCCGAACCGCACGCTTACAGACATGCTATCGAAGTACGTTTCCGCCGACCACCGTGACTGGGACCTGGCTCTACCTTGCATTACCTTTGCATACAACGCTTCCCGTCTCGAAACTGCTGGCTTTTCCCTGTTTTACCTCTTGTATGGCCGAGAACCGACGCTACCACTAGACACTGTGCTTCCGTTCCCCACAGCTTCAACTAGCGATTATGCCCATGCTGCAATCGCCTGTGCTGACCATGCTCGCCAACTTGCGCGTGCTCGTCAGCAAGTGTCTCAAGAAAAACAGAAACAACGCTACGACCTCCGTCACAGTGATGTGCATTTTGCGCCCGGCACCCTCTTGTTGCTTTGGTCACCATCGCGTAAAGTTCGCCTTTGTTAAAAACTGATCTCCTGTTACACAGGCCCATATCGCGTGCTCCGCCAAGTGACCGATGTCACCTACGAAATCCTTCTAGCCACGCCCACTACGTCCTCCGCTGTGACAACCAGTGATATTGTCCACGTCGCCTGGCTCAAACCCTACACCTCTACAAGCACCTTGGATGTTTAACAGCACCGTGACGGCGCCTTTGCCGCCGGGGGGGGGGGGGAGGGTAGTATTACGATAGCATCGAAAGGTGTTGAAGAGACGAGCCGCCGCGCGAAAGACGATGAAGTGTATTTGTGCTCTTCGTGCGAGCGATTGTGGGCCTGGCTGTCTGGCTTCAGTGTAAATAGCCTGTAAATAGCCTCTTTCGTCTGTGTCCTTCCACACGTAACAATATTTTGCCGCAAAAGGCGTACATATAAACTTGTTTACTCATTTTTTTAAGTCTCGTAGGTTCACTCATCTACGATGCATTCATGCACCCATCTTACGGAAATTGTGAGAGGCGCTGCGGTCGCCGACGCGAATGGTCGCAGATCACATCGGCTCCGTTGATTTCCCCTTTCTGTGCCGGTCCTTTAGGCCACACCTTGATGTTTGTGCTACTAGTGGATGCAGCAAATCGTCAGGTTCATTTTGACACCAACCTCAACCCGATACCTGCCCGGGAAGCCCCAGGAGAGTTTTCGGACGCCAGCGTCCACGCCGCGCGCCAACCTAGGCCGACCAGGCTTAGTTGGAGTGCGCCTGCCTGCACGCTAACCCGCTGACGGAGAAGCACTCGGCTACCTGCCGCCGCCCTGCCTTCCTACCTTTCGGCCGCCTACCCTACATGGCGTACGTTGTCGAAGGACGAAAGGCCACCCAGGAAGAGCTCTTGGAGGAATCCTGGCAATCACCAGGCCTTCGCGCCCAAGAGAAACGCCGCGCAGCGTTGCGTCTCGCCGCTGCCGCCGCAGCAACGCCAAACGACGCGGCGGCTTCCTCACCTTCGTCGGCACGGCCACCGAAGCAAACAAAGGCTTCGCCTCCATCACTACGGCGTCATGTTCCACTCCCGCGCCTTCCAGCCGATACGATTCACATTGTGGGTCGTCCAAAAGCCCCCGTGGACCTCACCAAGTCTCAACCTTGGCATCTTTACACCGCACTATTACAAGCAGCGAACCTACAAGATCTCCCACCTGCATCGCGTGACATGGTGCGTATTCACCCAACCAACAACACCTTCACGCTCAGCGTAGCGGAGTCGGCTCGTGCACAAGCCTATCTGCGGATCACTTCTCTCACAGTCTCCGGCAAAGCCTTCGCCGTCCATATCTACGCCCCGCCTCCGGATGATGCTCTGCGGGGCATACTATACCATGCCTTTGACGACTTCACGGACCAAGCCATTCTGGAAGATCTCCAGGCAAGCAATCCCACGCTATCCGTCGTGAACGGTCGACGCATGGGAAAAACGCCCCATATTTTGGTCACCCTCATCGACACTAAACTACCTCGATGGATATGCTTTCACGGGGTCCAACTTCGCCTTCTACCCTTTCACAACAAGGTTGAGGCCTGCTTCAACTGCCGTTCAACAGGCCACCGGACTGATGTCTGCCCCAAACCACGACAAGACCGCTGCCAACGCTGCGGAGATGACCATCCCCCACCACCCGAAGGATCAACACCCACCTGCACTCCCCATTGCATAATTTGCAACGGACAGCACTCCACGTACAGCTCTAACTGCAAATATCGTTTCGTTAAGAAGCGCAAGAACCCCTCTGCAAACAACGCAACCAGTAAGCACACCGCAGGACAAGCCCGCGTTTCATTGACATCGGCCAACTCCATCACCACCTCTACGCCCACCTCTACCAACACCGGGTCTCAACAGAGTGGTTGTGGTAACCGCTCGATCTCCAAGGACCGGTCAGTCTCCTTTCCGCCACTGCCAAATACGGGAGATGGAGGAGGGGACCGACACCAAGCACACGCCAGCAGATCCAGATCAAGATCCCGGGACTCGCGGAGAAGCTCGCGTTCTCCTTCCGAGAGACGTTCGAGATCCCGCTTGGCCCGACGTCGAAGATCTCGTTCCACCGGGAGGCCAGCCACTACGACACAGCCGCAGTCGTCCAGCGGCCAACAGCGGCCCAAGAGAGTGGCCTGGGACCAGGGGCCCCCGGGCTCTACCAAACCGACGGGACCACCAGCGGCCGCATCAACGGACCCCCAGGTGAGGGAGCTGGCCAAAGAAAATGCCCTTCTTAAGAGCAATATCACCTCCTTGCAGTCCCAGATAGCGCAATTAACAGGCTATATTCAAACACTAGAAACAAAAGTTAATAACGCTATGTCCCCCACATCCCCCTCTTTCAATGCACCCCCCCCCTACCCCGATGCAAACTGAAACCTGCACCATTCCCTCGACCAGCAATAGCGAGTCAGGGTCGGCGCAGAAAGCGGCCAGTAAACGCAAAGCCGCCTCTACCACAGCGTCACTACATGCAGAAGCCGACATCACCACCGCGGTACACGAGGCGGTGCAGGAGGCTATTATCTCCCTTGAAAAAAGGCTGGAAGCCAAGATAGTAGCCCAAATTAATGGTTTACAAGAAACTCTGCTGGCCAGAATGCCAGACACTCAACCTAGCCGGACCGCCTCGGCTCAGCCGGGCTCCCAGCCCATACAAGAGAAATAACCATCATGGATACTGAACATACCAAACTTATGGTGTGGCAGTGGAACTGCAGAGGCTTCCAAAAAAAGAAAGGCCATCTGCAGCTACTTATTCAACACGTGGGCAACAACCAACCCACACATTTTCCTGATATCATAGCGCTACAAGAGACAAATTGCAACGTAAAGCTCCCTGGCTACAAAGAATATAACCAGCTGGGAGCCTCTTCCCCCCCCTGCACAGCCATCTTGGTGCATCGTAAACTGACAGCTGTGCAGCATGAAATTGAATGTACCAGCATTCAGCACACTCTCGTTGAAATCCTGCCCAAAAAACGAGGGGACATGGCTCTCTTCATCCTTAACATTTACAGCTCACCCAGAGACAGGGGAGCCGACTTCTCTCCCATATTAAGAAAGCATCTTGCATGGCCAAAGACGCTCAACTACTCGTCACCGCGGATTTTAATGCCAAACATCCCGATTGGGGTTACCCCAAGTCGGACCTTAAAGGGACCAGACTATGGGGAATCATTCAAGATACAAGGTTTATTATCCTCAACGATCCACAGCAACCTCCGACAAGGGTCGGAAACAGCGTATGTAAGGACACATCCCCTGATCTTACCCTGGGCAGAAATGTGACGGGAGCCAAGTGGGAAAATATTGGATTAACGGTAGGCAGTGACCATAACATCCTAGTCACAACAGTGTTCACCTCACCTAACAAACGAACCCGCACGGCGGCACGCATAACCAAATGGGATCATTTCCGCCAGTATCGGGGGGAAACAGCCCCCGACACAATTCTTGACCTCGGAGAATGGATTAAGACCCTAAAGAGCGACGTCACAACCTCAACGCAGGAAATGAGTGTGGAGAATCTGGCGTCTACAGATTCTCGTCTCCTACACATGTGGGAGGCACGAGAAGGCCTCATGCGAAGGTGGAGGCGGCAACGGCACAATAAGAAACTCCGACGACGAATCGCGAAGTTAGAACGCGACATTGAAACTCATGGCACCACGCTTGAACGTCAGCAGTGGGAACAAACATGTAGCAGTCTGAATGGTCAAATGGGCGCCAAAAAAACGTGGCATCTATTACGCCATCTACTCGACCCTAACAGCACCAAATCCGAAACCCGAAAACGTCTTGAACGCATCATTCGCCAATACCCGGGCTCGGACGAGGAGTTGCTTGACGAACTGGCCAATATCTATATCAATACCCAAGCCAATTTAAATGGCGGTAGTAACACCAGAACAACGCTACCAGAATACCGGGGAAACCCTAACCCCCAACTCGATGCTGATTTTTCAGATACCGAGGTTTGCGCGGCACTCCGTAGGCTGCGCACAACATCGGCACCAGGTCCAGATGGAGTGACCAACAAAATGCTCCGCAACCTCGACTCGAAATCAGTGGGGGCTATTACCAAATACATGAATAAATGCTGGAGATCCGGCCAAATACCTGCAGAGTGGAAGCACGCCAGGGTCTCCTTCATTCCGAAACCGGGCAAGAAACTCGAGCTCGGCAACCTCCGACCCATCTCCCTTACCTCTTGCCTGGGTAAGCTGATGGAGCGCGTTGTGCTCTGTCGCCTACAAAATTACGCAGAAGAGCACAACCTTCTTCCCCCCACGATGCTGGGCTTCCGTGCACATCTTTCTACCCAGGATGCCCTCATCCAGCTGCACCATGACATCATCAAACCAGACAGTGGCAAAAACACCAAAGCTCTATTGGGACTCGACCTTCACAAGGCCTTCGACAACGTGAAGCACTCCTCCATTGTCAGCAGTCTAGCCGCGCTACAACCTGGAGAGCGCACATACAATTATATCAGTACCTTTCTCTCCGACAGAACGGTTGAGCTATCGGTGGGCTGCCTCACTTCCCAGCTGATCAAACTCGGCGACCGTGGCACCCCTCAGGGAGCCGTTCTCTCACCATTTCTCTTCAACCTCGCAATGAGGTCACTACCCCACAAGCTGGATGCAATCCCGGGCCTGCGCCACACACTTTATGCGGACGACATCGCGCTATGGACGACCACCGGGTCCGACGGGCAGATAGAGGAGACCCTCCAGAGGGCCGCGGACGTTGTCGTCCAACATGTGGGCGACGCAGGCCTCAAGTGTTCACAAAGCAAGTCTGAATTGATGATCCTCCGACCTCCCGACCTACGAAGAATAAAATCTCCACTACCCATTATCAACGTACTGGTTAATGGTACACCAATACCCCAAGTGGAGCACATTAGGATACTTGGCCTCATCGTGCAGAAAAACCACTACAACAATATCACACTAGACCGCCTTGCCATATCGGTAAATCAGACGGCTCGCTTGATACACAGGGTAAGCGCACGCAGGCAGGGCATGAAGGAGAAGGAATTACTCCAGATCATTCAGGCCTTTGTCGTGCCGCGTTTCACGTACGCTTTGCCATACCTACAACTCCGACAAACCGAACGCGATCGCCTAGACCGCCTGATACGCAAGGCTTATAAGACCGCCCTGGGACTTCCCCGTAATACCTCAACAGAACGCCTCCTCAGTTTGGGCCTACACAACACCCTGGAGGAACTCCTAGAAGCGCAAAGGACTGCGCAAATATACCGGCTTCAAGGAAGCAGGACGGGTCGTTGGATCCTGGACCGCATTGGCCACAGGGTTTCTCCCACGCGCAATGACCCTGCCACGATTCCGCCAGAAATTAGGAGGAAATTCCTCATCAAGCCAATGCCAAAGAACATGTTGGCCGGCCACCACGATGAAAGAAGAAAAGCGAGAGCAAGGACTCTCCATAAAACTCACGGGTCTAACCCGGAAGCGGCTTACGTAGATGCCGCCAAATACCCAACCAATAACAACTTCGCCATCAGTGTGGTCTCTCTTCCCAACAACCGGGACTGCGAGTCCCGTCTACGCACAGCATGCTCGCTGAGAGCCCCCAACGCAGTTGAAGCCGAAGAGGTCGCCATCGCACTTGCAGCAGCGGCAGGCTTCACCACAATTCTGAGCGACTCCAAGGCCGCCATCAGCAACTTCACTCGTGGCATCGTAGCTCCTACAACGCTACGACAACTTCACCCCCTTCTCTCTTCTCGTTCTCAATTTCCCCCCGAGTATGGAAGCGGGGAGGACGATGACGACGCAGAGGTTTTCGCTTGCCCCATCGAACTTGTATGGGTCCCGGCCCATTCGGGGAACCCGGGGAACGAGGCTGCCCACCAACATGCTCGAGGATTCGTCCACCGAGCGGCGGGACAGGCCTCCGACCTGGAGGACTCGAATAGGGAACCTTTGACCTCCTACAGTGACATCACCACCTACTATAGAATCACGAGACGATCGAGACCACCACCTCACCCTAAATTGACCAAGTGTCAAGAAATGACCTGGCGTCGCCTACAGACGCATTCGTTTCCTTGCCCCCAGATCCTCTCCTACATATACCCGGAGCTAATAGACCCCCACTGTAAGCTATGTGGAGAGATCGCCACTCTCAACCACATTATCTGGGACTGCCGGAAGGACCCTCCCCCCCCCACTCTCTCATGGCCACTCCCTCATCCCGGGCATGGAATAATATCCTCGCCGGGACCAGCCTGGAGGATCAGCTCCGGGCCGTGGACAGAGCCGGGGAGGTGGCTGTCAGGCATGACCTGACAGACTACCTCCCCCCTTGAACGACACCTATTGTCGAATAAAGTTGTACCTACCTACCTACCTTACGGAAATTGTGTCCTCACATATAGCTGTTGGATTCTCTTTATGTAATCCCCTTTGTATATTGTGCCTTACAGAGCAAAATGACAATGCCGATCGAAGCACGATGCTTGTGTATATCATGTTGGTTTGCCAACCGGAGTGCTCGCTGTGTTGAGCAAAGCCTTCGGCTTCTTGTAGGAGGCTAACGTAGACATAGTGATTTGAAGTCTACTAGAACTAAAATGCCTGTGAGCGATGCCGGTGGCTGATGCAAATGTTTTACAGCAACTCTTCGTCGAGTGAAAACTGATACATCCAACATAGTTCACAACACATACATACACCGTGGTTGATGATGTGCGTCGCATTTTCGCACATCCAAGATAAATTTCCAGATACTGTAGCTACTGCTGCACCTAAAGGCTATACGGTGGTTGTTCGACAACCTCGTAAGAACTGACATCCTGTAAATTGCACTCAGAACTAGCTAAAACACCTCCGAATCGTTCCCCAGCACCCGACCGGCAGCACAATCAAGCCGCGTCGCGCTGGCTCGCCCAAGCCAGAGAGGAGGAAAGGCTCGTCGCGCGCTCTTTCCTCCTCGCCCGATGAAAAGGTCTATAGGCCAGTTGACGAAGTTCACGTGCGACGTACTTGGAAGAGTTTGTACAGAAAACATACACCAGAGGCTTATGATCCGTTAGAACATAAAATGGCTGGCCCTCCAAGAAGTGTCTTAAGTGCTGGATTGTGGTGTAGATGGCGAGCAGCTCGAGGCCAAAAACGCTGTAGCGAGTCTCGACAGGTTGGAGCTTCCGAGAGAAGAAGCCCAGTGGGCACCACTCGGAGTCGATTTTCTGCTGGAGAACAACGCTGATGGCCACGCTGGAAGCATCCACCATGATTCGAGTTGGCAGGTTAGTCCTCTGGTGGATGAGAAGTACCGCATCGGCGACGGCTTGTTTAGCAGCCCTGAAAGCAGCATCAGCTTCGGGAGACCAGGAAATCGCATATGAGGAGCCCTTGGTCCTGCGAAGAAGTACAGTAAGTGGGTGTAGAAGCTCAGCGCAGTGCGGAATAAAACGTCGGGGTGGAGGAAGTCGTTTAGATGCCCGTCGTGCTCGGGTCTGTAGGTAAACTAACAATCATAGACTGATTAGTCAAGTAGATATATGTATTCCTTGTCATAGAGAATTGGTGAATGGGAGCTGACGCATAACGGACCTATGATCATCATTGTGAAGCTTTCAAAAATTTCCGTGCTCGACTGTCTCGATAACGGCGCAGTACCTTAGTATTATATAAACCCGGCCTGCACCCGTAATTGGTGCAGTGGATAGCGAGATTGCTTAGATACTTTTATTTTCACGTAGACGTATGTTCCCGCAATCTTTCGTTGAGACCTCGTCAGGTCTGACCGATGTACGTTCTGCCACAAGAAGGGGGAATCTCGTAGACGACTTCTTTGCTGCACTGCACTGGGCGCAAGGTGTGATTCTTGCGGCGGGAACTGTTGTAGGGGTGGCTAGCGTTCACTTTCCTGCATAATGAGTCGAGTTTTTTGGGGGTCTAAAAGACAACACGAACACCGACTCACCCTCCTGCTTTTTTGGTTCGGAGGGAAACGTCGTGAACGTATGGAATAACTGCTA
>NC_051156.1:43003392-43122113 GCF_013339745.2 Dermacentor silvarum
GCGTTCGAGCGTCGTCGTATTCCTCCACAGCTGGCGCGTTTGTACGCTCGTGCTCTGCGATGATAAGTGGTTCTTGAGGGAAAGGGAAAGGTTGGCGCTATCTTCTGCAGCCCTTGAGGGAGCACGGCTCAGCGCCAATTGGTGAAGAGGTTTTGCGTGCTATGAGAGCGAGAGAGAGAGAGAGAGAGAGCGACGCATTCACGGAGCGGGTCTAATGGAACGCGGTGTCGGTGTTGCAAGCTGGGTCGCTATTTTGTAGCGATGCCTTTAAAGTAATAATGCCTTTTCGCGCTTATCGCGCTTTGTCAGTGGTCAGAGCGACGGTCCGCTCGCGTTATCAACGTTGATATCGTGAGCGGACCGTCGCTCTGACCACTGACAAAGCGCGAAAAGGCATTATGACATTAAAGGCATCGCTACAAAATACCGGCCCTGCGCTGTGCAACGCGCAGTGTCGGCCGTAAGTCCGAGACGCGCGAAAATAAATTATCGTCTACGTGAGTAATCAGATGAAAAGTTCGCGCGCACTTCCTGAAAATGCTGGATACGATCACACAGCTTCGATGTTTGAAGAGTTTCGCGGCCGAGTGCAAGGTTTTTATTAGCAATATGTGTGATATTATTGAACCGGGATACAATTTATGTGGATGATTGTGTACTGTGTGCAAGGGCATCTATTGAGTCATTGTTTTTATTGGCGGCCGACTTGAAGCGCGTATAAAAATGGTGTGTCTCTAATAGCATGGCCCTAAACATAAATAATTATGTAGACATTAGCTTCACTACAAAAATGTTACAAAATCAGATATAAGTATTTGTTAAGTGGCCAGTTGAAATAAAAAAAAATAATTCACCTGTGAAATATTTAGGTATTATGCTGTCCGAGGATGGCTCTTGGTCATAACATCTCAATACCGTAGTTAGAAATGCCGGGCATGCCCTTCACTTGCAACAAAGTTTAAAACACATAAGTATTAACGTAAAAGAGCAGCGTAAAAAAACAAATTTTACCAATGTTGGTGTAGGCATGCCCTGTGTTGAATGCGGTTTCTGATGTGCATATCAATGCAGCATTGGGTGAACGTTAAAGAACCCCAGGCGGACTAAAGTAACCCGGAGTCCCCCACCACGGCGTGCCTCATAATCAGATTGTGGTTTTGGCACGTAAAGCCCAACAATAAATTTTTTTGCATGTTAATGCTCTAGAAAAAGTCTACCAATTCGACGCGACACTATTCGACCTGGGGATATACAACGTACCACTTTCTAAGTGTAAGAGGAAAAAATAACTTGACTGGATCCTTTTTCTTGAACAGGGAAGCAGGTTACGTCTTATATTGTTTTACTCAATCTTTCATAATCATATTGACACGTATACATGTTTATCTTTCACCGGTGACCACTTTTCACCGGCTAACAAATGTTAAACGTAATCGCTAGGCACAGGACGCACCTGCAGGTATCGGAAGTTTCTGGAACGTTATCATTGCTTCTATCCGTTGTCTCTTGTCACCGACGCTCATGTCATCTGATTGTATGAGCAACGCAAATTATCTAGAAATTTCTGGAAGACACGCGGGTACCACGGATTATTCTGGGACCTTCGATGACTCATGTATAAAAGCCGACGCGATTCGCCGCTGATCAGATTTCGACGATCGCCGTCTGTGTTCGCCGCTTTCGTTCTGCTTCGAGTGTAGCTTGATTTTGTGGGCCTGCAAGGGTTCGCCGTCAGCGCGCCACGTCCACAGCTTGGCGAGCGGTCACGCGACATCGCCGACTACCTCACCAGAGCCCAGTGGCAATCACGACGACCCTCACGCTCGCCGTCACCAGGCCGCTATCTCGCCGCATGGCCGGCTGTATGCCGGCCCAACCCGGAGCTGATCTCCTAGCCCTTACCCGGGAAACTAAAGCCAGTAACCGATGGAGGTGCGGTTGCTGTACGACGCAATGCTGAAGATACTCCGCCGCCGACGAACTAAATTCGCGAATCATCATGACGAGGTATCAGCATAGCGCCTGGCAAGAGCCTTGACGACAACACTTCGCCGCCGAAAGTAGACCTACCAAGGCGACGTAGCAGCAGCGCAGCAAGCCGACGCAGCCGTGATCCGACGCCACGACTTAACCGTAACGCCAGACGATGGTCTACCGATCTAGACGTGCTATTCGATGGTCATAACGTCACCGCTCTCGTCGACACTGAAGCAGACTATTCCGTCTGCAGTGGCGAGTTCGCCGCCAAGTTGAAGAAGGTGAAAACGGCCTGGCAAGGACCCGATATCCGGACAGCGGGAGGCCACCTAATAACGCCGGCTAGAATCTGCACAGCGCGAGTCACGGTAAACAACCGCACTTACCCGGCGAGCTTCGTAATCCTGCAGCACGGCTCCAGGGATGTTATCCTAGGCATGGACTTTCTAAACCAACACGGTGCAGTCATCGACTTAAGGTCCAAGTCGATAACGCTTTCAACGCACAATGCGATACCACCGGATACAAGCATCAGTTACCATGCCTTGAATGTGCTAGAAGAACAAATCACCGTTCTGCCTCGCTCCAGCGTAAGGATTTCCGTCGGTAACGAATTGCCTGCAGACATGGAGGGCGTCTTCAAGGGCGATCATCACTTACTGCACGACCGTGAAGTTTGCGTCGCTAGAGGCATAGGTGAGATACATGAAGGCAAAGCAAGAGTGATGCTTACGAGCTTCAGCCACGAATACAAGCACATTAACAAAGGCACCACGGTCGCCTACATCGACGAAATAGTACAATCCAGCGGTGCTTTCGCCTTCACGGATTCTAGTGCACCTGCAACGATGACTGTAGTACCTGAACCAACTTTCGACGTCAATCAGAACCTTCCCAATCATAAGAAAGAATAGCTAAAAGCTCTGCTCCTGGAATACAAGGACTGCTTCTCGCCGTCGTCAAAAGTTCGACAAACCTCTGTCGCCAAGCACCGCATCATAACCGACAAATATGTCCGCCCACTCGGTCAGAGCCCCTACCGAGTTCCAGCGCGCGAAGGCGAGGCCACAAGGCAACAAGTCGACGAAATGCTACGCGACGACATCATCCAGCCATCCAAGAGTCCGTGGGCGTCCCCCGTGGTGTTAGTAAAGAAGAAGGATGGAACACTACGTTTCTGCGTCGATTATCGTCGCCTCAATAAAATCACGAAGAAGGACGTATACCCTCTCCCACGTATTGACGACGCCTTGGATCGACTCTACAACGCAAAGTACTTTTTGTCAATGGACCTCAACACCGGCTACTGGCAAGTCGAAGTCGATGAGACCGGGAGAAGACTGCCTTTATAACACTAGACGGACTGTTCGAGTTCAAGGTCATGTCGTTTGGTCTTGCTGGACACCTGCGACTTTTCAACGCGTCTTGGATAATGTACTGGCAGGCTTGAAGTGGCAGACTTGCCTCGGTCTATTTGGACGACGTCGTTTGCCTAAAGCTTCGAGGAACACCTCCGGCGCCTTCAAAAGTTCTTCAAGTTATCAAGACCTCCGGACTAACGTTAAAGCCAGAAAAGTGCCGCTTCGCATACGAGGAGCTCTTGTTTTTGGGCCACGTCATCAACAAGTCTGGAGTTTGCCCTGACCCACAGAAAACTGCGGCCATCGCTGACTTTCCTCCGCCCGCCGACAAGAAGGCAGTCCGTAGATTTCTTGGACTGCGCACCTATTACAGGCACTTCGTGAAGGACTTTTCACGGATCGCTGAGCCACTGACGTACCTCACGAAGGCCGACGTCGAGTTCAAGTGGGAGACGCCGCAAGTCGAAGCATTTGAAGAACTGAAGCGACGCCTGCAATAGCCGCCAATACCTGCACATTTCGACGAAAAAGCTGATACCGAAGTGCACACCGACGCAATCAGTGCAGGACTCAGCGCTGTGCTTGTGCAGAGGACTGACGGACTAGAAAGGGTTGTAAGTTACGCTAGCCGGTCGCTGTCGAAGGCCGAAACAAGTTATTCCACAACCGAACAGGAATGCCTCGCCATCATCTGGGCTACATCAAAGTTTCGTCCCTACCTCTATGGCAGGCCCTTCAAAGTTGTCAGCGACCACCACGCCTTGTGTTGGCTAGCTAACTGGAAGGATCCTTCAGGTCGCCTCGCACAATGGAGTCTGACACTTCAAGCATTCGACATTACCGTCGTTTACAAATCCGGGCGAAAGCACTCTGACGCCGACTGCTTGTCTCGCGCCCCCGTTGAACCACCGCCACAGGACGACCAGGATGACGACACTTTGTCGGGACCCATCAGTCCTTGTCTGCTTGTCTGGCGCCCCCGTCGAACCGCCGCCACAGGACGACCAGGATGACGACACTTCCTTGGGATCCAACAACAGCGAGCTGACCCGGAACTAATGAGCCTTGTAGACTGCCTGGAAGGAAAGACCGTCATTGTGCCCAAGGTGTTCAGGCGAGGATTGGCGTCGTTTTTCTTGCAAAACGACATTATCTTAAAGACGAACTTCTCGACTGTTCGAGCCAACTACCTCCTCGTGGTACCCTCAGCATTGCGTCCAGAGGTTCTGCGAGCTCTCCATAGCGACCCCTCGGCTGGACATCTCAGTTTTTCCCGCACGCTCGCGAGGATCTAAGAAAAATACTACTGGCCTCGCCTCTCTGCCGACGTCACCCATTACGTAAGGACATGCCGAGACTCTCAGCGACGCAAAACACCGCCGACAAGGCCAGCCGGACTTCTACAGCCGATCGAGCCACCTCGCCGGCCGATCGAGCCACCTCGCCGACTGTTCCAGATGATCGGGACGGTCATACTGGGGCCTTTCCCGACGTCGACGTCCGGGAATAAATGGATCGTCGTAGCTACGGACTACCTCACGCGCTACGCCGAAACAAAAGCCTTGCCCAAAGGCAGTGCCGCCGAGGTAGCCCGATTTTTCGTTGAGATTTTTCGTTTTTCGTTCTGCGGCGCCCTCCTGCGTGACGGCGCCGCAGAAGTCCTCGTCAACGACAGAGGTACAGCCTTTACGGCAGAACTAACTCAAGCCATCTTGCGATACAGCCACACAAGCCATCGCCGAACCACCGCCTACCACCCGCAGACGAATAGCCTCACCGAGCACCTAAATAGGATCATCGCCGACATGCTGGCAATGTACGTCGACGTCGAACACAAGACGTGGGATGCCATCCTTCCGCACGTGACCTTCGCATACAACACGGCCGTGCAAGAAACGGCGCACGTGGCGCCGTTCAACCTGGTCTACGGAAGGAACCCGGCAACGATGCTTGATGCCATGCTACCGGACGTCACCGACGAAGAAAATCTCGACGTTGCCAGCTATTTGCAGCGTGCCGAAGAAGGCCGACAGCTCACCCGCCTGCGCATAAGAACCAGCAGAGGACCGACAGCCGACACTACAATCTTCGACGACGCTACAGTCGAGTACCAGCCCGGCGACCGTGTTTAGGTCTGGACTCCGATACGCCGACGAGGACTTAGCGAGAAACTGTTACGTCGCTATTTCGGACCATATAAGATCATCCGACGTATTGGCACACTGGACTATGAGGTCGTGCCAGACAGCATTTCGTAATCACAGTGGCGCCGGGCACGACGTGAAGTCATGAAGTTTCTCACTATAACACCTAGAGGGTAAACTGGCGCCACCGTCTATGCGATTTTCTTAAAGGTCGCCGTGCCCTCATGGGAATGACGGGATATGTGTCTGCGAGGCTTGTGTTGGCTGGTGTTGTACGATGCTCCGTCTAAAACGTGTCTATATGGCTACACAAATAACGCATTCGTAAAATAAAATCTACATAAAAGGCTTTTATTCACCCTTATTACATCTCCGAATAAAGTTTACTCACCTGCAATGCAGCATCAAGCGAAGAAAAGCAAGAACAGACGACAAGTTGTTCCAAAGCGAGCGAGAATCTTATCGTCTGCCCTCCAACTTTAGCGGCCAGCTGATACTTATTACTTTCCATAGAATTCTGCATTGAATAGTATGTCCTCAAAGTTAAACAAAACATGTTTTTGTGTAATAATAAAGCTAAAGCAGTTTTTTACGTGCTGTTTAAGCAGGAAATGAATCATTGTGACAGACGGAACGGTGCTGCCAGGCGCGTCTTCAATGCGTTCTGGCTCTCCAAGAACGATGCCAATCCGAAGTCACAATATACCGGCATTCCCATGGATACCACAGCGCAGCAGCGCCAGTTTTCCCTCTAGGTAATATAGTGAGAAACTCTACGCGTGAAGCCATCCACGTGGTGCGTCTTAGCCCTTTCTACGCCCGCTGACGAACTTCGGTACTTTGTTACTTTGTTATTGTTTGTTGTTTTGATTGCGATAGCAATTATATGGACACTTAAACCGGATTTCTGCCGTCGCCGTCGCCGTCGCCGTGAGGTTCCGTATATATTCCAAGGGCGATAAGATCGTCGCCGCGCGCCGTATGCGCGAACGAAAGCGCGAGGGGGGGGGACGCGCGCGCTATCACGGAGAGCGAACGCACGGCCGAAAGCAAACGCGACCGTCGCGCGAAAGGCCGCGGGGGTATGGGAGGGAGGGAGGCGGGGCGACGCTGTGCTCTGGCACCAAAGGCGTATCTTGCAATCGGGCGTAAGGGGAACTTGCCACTGTATCTCCCACGCGAAAACAACAAATCGGTAAGGCAGCGCGGGGAGGGACGGGTGGGGGGGGGGGGGTTGCAGCTTCTACTCTGCCAACAACTCCGTTCGTACTTTGCCCGGCTGTGGCCGTCGCCCGCACGGTCTCCTATCTCCAAACGGCTCTGACCTTTGTATGCGCCGTGCATCCGCCGCTCAGTTTCCTTTGAAGCGATAGACCCCACGAACCTTGCCCGCTGCGGCGGCTGCGATTGCTGCCAACGTTTTGACAGTCGTTGTATGCGGTCATTCAGTGTGATCTATTCATGTTTGCTTGTGCGCGCTGACACCACGCTTGTTGATTCAGTTAGTAAGCGGATGTGTCCAAGTTTATGCAGCCGATAAAACTACTATCCCTACTCCGAATAGCTCTCTACTAATTTGCTATCGCAATTGATGCTTCGCCTTTCGGGCGAAACTGAGACTTTTTTTTCTCTCTCTGTACGCGTGGTTTTGTTTTCGCTCTCTTGTTTGTATCATCGGGACGATGCTTTTTAAGGGGAGGGTATTGACACGTATATATGTTTATCTTTCACCGGTGACCGCTTTTCACCGGCTAAAAATGTTAAACGTTATCGCTCGGCACGGGACGCGCCTGCATGTATGGGAAGTTTCTCGAACGTTATCGATGCTTCTATCCGTTGTCTTTTGTCACCGACGCTCATGTAATCTGATTGCATAAGAGACGCGAATTATCTAGATTTTTCTGGAAGAGATGCGGGTACCAGGGCCGGTATTTTGTAGCGATGCCTTTAATGTCATAATGCCTTTTCGACCTTATCGCGCTTTGTCAGTGGTCAGAGCGACGGTCCGCTCGCGTTATCAACGTTGATATCGTGAGCGGACCGTCGCTCTGACCACTGACAAAGCGCGATAAGCGCGAAAAGTCATTATTACTTTAAAGGCATCGCTACAAAATAGCGACCCAGGGGTCATTCGGGGGCATTCGATGACTCATGTATAAAAGCCGACGCGTTTCGCCGCTGATCAGATTTCGACGATCACCGACTGTGTTCACCGCTTTCGTTGTGCTTTGAGTGTAGCTTGCTTTTGTGGGCACATGTTCGCCCAATAAAGAATCAGTTTCGTTATACACAGTTTTACGACTGTTTACTTCAGCGTCACTACTACGTGACAGTATGGGAATCTGCTGATCAGACTATCTGAAGTAGAGCACTGCACGGGCCGGTTTTTCAGGTCCGGGCCTGGCCCGAGCCCGAAAGTACCATTCTTTGGCCGGCCCGGTTCTGTTCCACCCATTAGCCCTTTTGCCTTTACGAAGCTGGCTCACGTTCTCGATTATTGTGAAGATACTGTCATGTGATCAACGGCCGCCGGGCGGTCTTCAAGCTGCATCATAGGAAGTTTTTGCCCTGCATCCCTTCTTTATGGTTACTTGATAATTTAACTGTGAGAGAAATAAACATTTCATTACTAGCCGAACACCCACAGATTATTATGTGAATATTTGGTATGAAAACAAACCATGCAATGGACAGTTAGGAAAATAGGGAGAGATCAGGCTGGCAACAACCACCGGGAGTGGGAGAACCTTGGCTTACATTTAGGGATGAAGTTGTAAAAAAGCACATCGGTTGATCACCATGCTCGTGCTTTAAAGTGTGCGGCAACATACTATAGCGAAGGCATAGGTGAACACTACCATACAAGCCGCCGCCCGCCATTTAATCTCACTTTTAATCTCATATAGTCATTCGGATGTACCTACAGTGATAGAACTCGAGCCACTAATTTTGGCGCGAATGTAAATTTAGATACGCTGGTTACTGGTTTTCAGAAATACGATAATACACGGCCACTAGAAGCTTTTTTTTTTCATTAAACAGAAATTGTTGACCCACAAGGCTAACGCTCATCATATTTTCACGCGGAACATGCCATCTTTATTGCTTTATTCGGTTTCATTATAATGATGTCAATTTTTCAATCGACAATTTAGGCACCCTTGTTTAGAAATATATGCAAATTTAGACTCTGTCTAATTGTGTTTCAGTACAGTGCATCTACAACGTAGGCTTTCCTTGTTTTTTTTTTCTCCGCCAGATTAAAGTATGATCTGCTTGCTTATTCACGTAAATTCGCAGACAACGCACCTAGTGCTACAAAAACATATACAAGGCTGCGAACACGAGGGTTGCGCCACTTAACGAGTGTAAATAGCATTCAAAATAAAAATTTACGAGGCAATAAAGTGCTTTGCATTTCTATTTTGTTTTTCATATTCCCCTCCCCAATGTTGAGAAATTTTGCAGCATCCGCGTAGTCTTAAAGCATTTGTCCAAGAACAATATACACTTGAAAGTCTCAGTTTAATTAGTTGGGCTAATTGTGAATGAACCTACGGCAGAATATTCAACTCGCTTGAAAATATAACGAAGAAAATTAATGTAAACCAGTAGTAAGTTGCCCTGTGCCTTAGGACACAAAAAAGTTGCAAATTAACTTTTCAGAATTTGTTTGCTACAATTTTATCAATGTACTCTAAGTACGTCTTGAAAACTTATTTAATTTTTGTTTTTCCGTTAATATGATCATGCCGAAAATCTAGATATTTATGTGCAGCAACAAAATATTGCAGTCGACTCTGACTCTAGGCACGTCTTCCGCTCTTCAAAAAAGTAACGAGCTCCATCGAAACTCATCTCATTGATTCCCGTTAAGGATAGCTCGGATACCTGAGACAGTCTGCGTAAGCAGGCGTTTGGTGTGTTGCGACACCACGGACCCGAGCACATGAGGGTTGGACCCTCCCGCGTGTAGCCGTGCGCGGCTTAGCCGTCTCTGGGGAAAGGGGGATCCTGGGGGCTGAGCCGATGCTGGGTGTTCGGACCTTTATGCCCCCCCGGCGGAGGCAACACACCTTTTCGGCCTCTGCTTCACATAGACGGCACCCCCGGACTGACCCACCCGGGGGAAATCGGCAGTCGCCTTTTCCTGTCTTCCTCTCCAATCTTCGTCTTTTTCTCCCGCTCTTCATCTTTCCTGTCTTCTCATCTTTTCTATTCACTTCCACTTTTCCTGGCGGCAAGGGTTAACCTGGTGTGGCTGTCCTACCTTGGGTATACCATATTGGGTTATAGTAACGGCATACTGCTGGCGCTGTGCAGACTTGTTTATATGTTCTGCCACGTCCCCTTGTTGGGCTCCGTGGTGGGTGGCAGACGCCGTTGCCGAATAAATCACTTATTTCCATGGGATCCTCAAACCCCTTTTCTACCGATCGTGCCTCGAAAAGGGTACGCACCGACGCAACCTCGCTATTCTGGCCCAAAAACAAAGAAACTTTCCCCAAATTCCACGTCCTTCACTGTGAGCAGTCATCTACGAAAGCTAGAGCAATTTCCCCATTTCTTGTGGCCAAGTGCCTAAAAGAGACCATTGGAGCTGGTTATAAGGTAACAAAGATGTCAAGTGGAGATTTGCTCCTCGAACTCAAAGACAAGTAACAACACAACAAACTCGCACACCTCGTAGCTTTTGGTAACATACCTGTTTCTGTGAGCGCACATCGAACTATGAACACAGTGAAAGGCGTGGTATCAGATGAAGACTTAATGACATTGAATGAAGAAGAACTCCTGGATGGATGGAAGGACCAAGGCGTAATCCACGTGCAGCGCATCAAAATCAGGCGGAATGACATCGAAATCCCAACGAAGCACTTAATACTCACTTTCAACTCAACTACTTTACCTGAGACTCTCGAAACCGGCTATGTAAAACTTCATGTTCGACCTTATATCCCCAACCCACGACGATGCTTCAAATGTCAGAGATTTGGTCACGCATCCCAGAGCTGCCGAGGGCAGCTTATTTGCGCAAAGTGCGGCACAACCGCTCACTCTGCTGACGACTGCAATAATGATGAGCTACATTGTGCGAACTGCGACGGCAGTCACCCTGCATACTCCAGAGCTTGTCCAGCCTGGAAGAAAGAAAAGGAAATAATTACAGTAAAAGTTAAGGAGAATATAACATTCCGTGAAGCTCGACAACGGATCTCATCATTATTGTCACTGAAAACATCCTTCGCCGAAGTGGTGCAACGGGGGGCGGCACCACAACGGCCTCTGGCGGTAGCCCGGACCACGCCTAGCGTGCCGAGGGTAACGCCACCCGCCCCTAAGGTGGGAGCAGCCAACGCTGCCCTGCCATCTCTCAAAGTGTCCACACCAGTGGCCTCTACAAGCTCCGGCAGCAGCCAGGCCACTGCAGAGGCCACAGGGGTCCTGTCGACCTCCGGTACGGTGGGGACGAAGACTTCGTCGCTCGAGACGAAGTCTACGCGACGCACACATCGCTCTTTGGAGCGGGTGTCCAGTGCCTCGCAAGAGGCTATGGACACCAGTCCAAGCCAAACGGCGCAGGTAGGGTCGAAGGAGCGGCGAGGTTCTCTTGACCGCTCCAGAAAAGACAAAACACCAATTACAGGGCCTGACAAAGGCCTTGTAAAGTAAAGTCACTCTCCTCCCTTTTCAGACACACAGCGCCTTTTATTTTCATCCAACATGAACACAATAATGCAGTGGAATGTTAGAGGACTAATCCACAACCTAGACGACATCCAAGAACTTATCAATAAATTTAATCCAAAGGTGCTGTGTGTTCAAGAAACGCACCTAAACTCCAGTAACACCAACTTCTTACGTCAGAATATTGTTTTCCGAAGAGATCGCGAGGATTCTGCCACATCATCTGGTGGTGTGGCCATCATACTCGACAGAAGTGTATCCTGTCAGCCACTTCCACTCAAAACGGCACTTGAGGCGGTAGCCGTTCACGCTGTACTTCTGGGTAAACTCGTCACCATTTGCTCGCTCTACATACCCCCACATTATCCTTTACACAAGCATGAATTTCAGTCATTTATAGATGAATTACCAGAACCTTACCTCGTTCTTGGCGATTTGAATGCACACAGCAGCTTGTGGGGCGACACGCGTATCGATGCGCGAGGACGCCTAATCGAACAATTTCTTTTCTCCTCTGGTGCGTGTCTCCTGAATAAAAAGGAACCCACCTACTACAATCTCGCAAACAAAACTTTTTCTTCCATTGATCTCAGTGTAGCTTCCTCGTCTATATTTCCTGAACTCAAATGGGAAGTGATAAAAAATCCTTACGGGAGTGACCACTTCCCGATACTGCTGAGATCACCACTACAAAACGAACCTCCACCACAAGCTCCCCGGTGGAACTTGAATACGGCAGATTGGGAGAAATTCAAGAGTCTTACAAGTGGTATCTCGTGGCCTGACATATCTTTGCTGGGAGTTGATGCTGCCGCTGAGTATCTTGCATCTTTCATAATCAATGCTGCTTCTGAATGTATACCAGAAATGAGTGGTGCGACCTGCAAACGCCGTGTCCCATGGTGGAACGAGGAATGTCGGAACGCTCGTAGGAAACAAAACAAAGCGTGGGGGTTGCTACGCGATTCCCCAACTGCGGAGAATCTTGTCAATTTTAAGAAAATAAAATCGGAGGGCAGGAGAACGCGCCGACAGGCCAGGAGAGAGAGTTGGGAGAAGTTTTTATCAGGTATCAACTCATATACAGAAGAGGGCAGAGTCTGGAAAAAAGTTAACAAGATAAAAGGGCTACAAACTTTTTCAATCCCGTTGGTAAACACACAAGGCCACAGTCTGGAAGACCAAGCTAACTGTCTGGGAGCACATTTTGAACATGTGCCCAGCTCATCCCATTATTCACAAACATTTAAAAGGCACAAGGCTACAATAGAAAAACAGAAACTAGAAAGAAAAGGTACCGGAAACGAGGCACACAACCAGCCATTCTGCATTGCTGAGCTGTATGCATCACTTAGTTGCTGCAACAAGTCTGCGCCAGGCTCTGACCGCATAGCTTATCAAATGCTGAAGCACCTTCCTCATGAAACAAAGAAAACTCTCCTCTCCCTATACAATGCTATATGGACCTCCGGCAAGATCCCCTCGGCCTGGAAAGAGGCCATTGTCATTCCTATACTGAAGGAGGGCAAGGACCCATCGTCTGCTTCGAGTTACCGCCCTATAGCACTAACAAGCTGCCTGTGCAAACTATTCGAAAAAATGATTAACCGCCGACTGATACATTTTCTTGAATCAAACAAATTGCTTGACCCGTACCAATGCGGGTTTCGAGAAGGTCGATCCACCGCCGACCATTTGATACGTATTGAGACGCAAATTTGTGAAGCTTTCGTCCATAAACAGTTCTTTCTCTCTGTATTCCTTGATATAGAAAAAGCCTACGATACCACGTGGCGGTTTGGAATACTTAGAGACCTCTCGCACGTTGGTATACGTGGTAACATGTTAAATGTCATAGAAAGTTATTTATCTAATCGCACTTTCCGTGTTCGTGTGGGAAATGCTGTATCAAGACCTTTTGTGCAGGAAACTGGAGTGCCACAGGGTGGGGTGCTCAGTTGCACTCTCTTTATCGTAAAAATGAGTTCTTTGCGTTTGTATATCCCAAGAAACATGTTTTATTCTGCATACGTCGATGATGTGCAGATAGGTTTCGCCTCGTGCAACCTCGCAGTCTGTGAGCGGCAGATTCAGCTTGGTCTGAACAAGGTGTCTAAGTGGGCAGACGAGAATGGATTTAGCCTTAACCCACAAAAGACTACCTGCGTCCTGTTCTCCAGAAAGAGGGGTCTGCACCCCGATCCTGACATTGAGTTGCAGGGAGAACGCGTGCACGTAAAAACAGAACATAAATTTTGAGGTATGATTCTAGATACGAAGCTTACATTTGTTGCACACATACGGTATCTAAGAAACAAGTGTATGAAAACAATGAATATTCTAAAAGTGTTGTCACGCACCGCTTGGGGTAGTGACACACAGTGTCTTTTAAATTTGTACAAGAGCCTCATACTTACAAGATTAGATTACGGCGCCATAGTGTACCATTCCGCTACGCCAAGCGCCCTAAGGATGCTGGATCCTGTACACCATCTAGGCATCCGCCTAGCCACTGGTGCCTTCAGGACAAGTCCTGTGGCAAGCCTGTATGTAGAGGCGGACATGTGGTCGCTTGATATGCAACGTTCATCCTTAAGCCTCACCTATTTCCTGAAAGTAAATTCAAACCCGGAACATCCGTCCTTCTCAACCGTAAATAATATGACCAGTTCCACACTCTTTAATAAGCGGCCGACAGCAAGAGAACCCTTTTCACTACGTGTAAGAAAAATTAGTGAAGAAATGGACATCCCACTACTTGAAAATACTCTGATGGCCCCAGCAAAGCCAATGCCACCGTGGCAGTGGCAACTCATAGAGTGTGATACTTCGTTTGTAGAGGTCACAAAAGATGCTCCAGAGGCACATATCCGGATGCATTTTCTGGAAATCCAGTTCAAGTACTCGTCCTGCACTCAGTTTTACACCGACGCTTCCAAGTCACATGCAGGGGTATCTTATGCAGTAGTCGGCCCATCGTTCTCCGAGTCCGATGTACTGCACCCGGAAACAAGCATTTTTACGGCTGAGGCCTATGCACTTTTATCGGCTGTGAAGAGTATAGGCGAATCAAAACTCAAAAGATCAATAATATTTACAGACTCCCTAAGCGTCGTAAAAGCCGTCATGACTCTACATAGACACAAAAACCCTGTACTTATTGAACTGTATTCTGCTCTGTGCAAGGCATACCTGTCTAACCAGCATATTATTATATGCTGGGTGCCTGGCCATAGAGGCATCGAGGGCAATGTTCTGGCTGATCAAATGGCCATATCAACTACATCGCGAGCCCTTAACCCTACCGCTTCTATCGCTGCCACAGATCTCAAGCCCTACTTGAGAAAGAAACTTCGAAGCCACTGGCAGCGCTTGTGGGATGCCGAAACGAACAATAAGCTCCACTTAGTTAAGCCACAAATTGGCCTGTGGCATCCTGTTACAAAAATACGAAGAACGAATGTCCTATTCTCTCGTCTGAGAATAGGACATACATATGGCACCCACAATTTTCTCTTAACTGGAAATGACCCGCCAACCTGTGGTAGATGTGGAGAGAGGCTTACCGTGCTACACGTGCTCGTGGAGTGCAGGGAAGCCGAAAGAGAGAGAAAACGACACTTCCCTTTAGCGTACCAGTACCGTCTCCCTCTCCACCCTGCTATGTTTCTTGGCGACGAACCTCTGTTTAGCACTAAAGCTGTTCTGGATTTTCTGAGCGATGTTGTACTGCATGTTATTTGCCCAATAGTTTCGTAGCGCGTCCTCTGTTCAGAGGAAGTCGCCGCGACAGTAGTTTAGCATAGCACGCGCCTCCAGGCCCTTACGTTTTCAAAGGGTGTGTCAAGGCAGTAGTGCTTTTTAAAAAAATTTATCTGTGATATATTTTCGCCTATCGTCATTATCTTGCAATCTGTTCTTTCGTGATCATATTGCACCTCATTAGCCATTGCCATAATTTTATTACATATACATTTTAGGTATTTTACAGCGATTGTTTTAGGCCCTTTTACAGGCACTACACATCTACCTTTCGCAATTCATTGCTCCATTGTCAACTCATGAACACTGGCCTGGCGCTCTTTGGCCATATCTGGCCCTTGCGCCATTAAACACCATACATCATCATACCTGAGACAGTCTAATGAATGTTTTTGCAGCGAGTCTCGCACCAATCCAATAGCTTTCAATCCAATAGTTTTCAATTTCTTTAGCGCGACTGCAATGCATATATATTTCTAACTCTTCGTCAGGTTGATTCAAATCTGTGATGTCTAGCAACTCATGAAGTGTGCCTTTCGACGCTATTCCCACCCACCCAAATGTGTTTCTCCTGGTCGATAGGCGGTGCCGCTGTCGAAATCATACCGCTACCTCCATCAAACTTCGGGTCGTCCGTCACATGCCTGAGCACGATCACCTCTAGGAATTCGAGGTGTTAATAGGCTGGGAACAATGTGGACAAGAATTCGTTGTGTCGCGAAGACGAAAGAATTCCTGCAGAGCCCATGTTAAAATGATTATCGAAGTTAATGCGATTAGCATTTACACAATCTAGCGAACAAGAAGCGACACACCGTGTTAGCTAAGACATCTTTGTTTAGAATCCGTAGTGCTTCTCCTCATTTTCAAGTGATTCGGCTATATGCGGTCATACACTGTCTCCCTGATTGACCCGATTTGTTATGACCATCGCTCGCCAATGTTACCTCACGATGGTAGAACAAGGACTGCAGGCCGACAGGGCATTCAGTGACGACGATGGAATTACGAGGTAGGAATGATGTCGATAGAACGACGAAGGCATATAAGGACGACGGCATGACTACGATGAGAGGATACTGAAGTGACGGCGATAAAGAATTGCGACGGAATGCAATGCCATGACACCGGTGTTCTAATCTCGATTGATTGACAATAATAGCACAATACTAGCGGAATGAAATGGAAATTATGCTGATGGAACGGAAGGTGGTATGACGAACAACGCATTTAGTAATTTTTAGCCAACCAGACACGCTTCTGAATAACATACCAGCCTGCTCCCTTTCTTTTCTCCTATTCCTTCCCAAGAGGCTTTGCAAGCATATCCTCTGCCGTTGAGCTCAGTACGCCAGTGCTCTAGCTCATTAGGCCACGATCACACGTTTACAAACGTATCTTGCCAACAAGTATATTATTCAAGCTCGAACTTAGAGGGAACATTGAGCTTGGGGGCTCCTATCGAAGTACATGGGAAATCGGAAATAGTTTCTCAGAGCAACCAATGCACCAAATTTGATGAGTTATGTTGAATTTAGAGAAAAAAAAGTTGAAGTGTAGTGATTGCCGAAAGGGATATTTTATTATAGGCTGGTCTACCTTTCTTACGTCAAATTTTAAAGAATTGCCAAATTTCGAAAAAGAAAACTTGGCGTATAGAGCTATGTAGCTCAGCAGCTAAAAATGATATCGGAATTCTGTAAACTGCACCTAATAATACATCGAAAGCGGATAGCAATCATATATCATACATCATCCTGAAATATACCACTATGTTGTGAATGTTGCATTTGCAAAACCCTTCCAAACATTATAACAAATTCACGTAAGTTTTAAGTTGAAGCAAAAAAATTATTCGCTTTTGATGCTCCAACGGGTGCAGTTTATAGAAATGCCATATTTGCTTTTAATGGCTGAGTTTCGGATTTGTAATCTTCATGCTTCTATTTTTTTTTAATTTACGAACATCCTGCAATTCTTTGAAAACATTACACTATCTAAACGAAAATTCTATTTGCTGCAGTCTCCGCAATTTAACTTTCCCCCTTAAATGCAACATATTTCATTCAAATCGGTTCAGCGGTTTTCTCATGAAAGCATTCCTGCATTTTACATGTATTTGATAATCCGGCATCGAAGATAGGCCCGAGATAAAGCTTCCTCTTAAACAATGGATCACGCCAGTTTTATAGGAAACCCATGAAACAGAACCCTGACGTATACGCAGGACAGTGGCCACAGTGGTGTACAAATAAAAAGTCTGCTCAAGGAAAAAAATATATATTCATCGGAAGCTTCGCGGGAGCCGTTATCTCGATCAGACATCTCTCCAGAATGCGGACGAGCTTTCTGGCGAAGTGTCTAGCAAAACCGTCGATTCATTGTCAGTAGAGCAAGTAGCTGGCCGTCTTCGAGATAACGCTGATACACAAGTGCGCTCGTTTCCAAGCACCGAGGGGAAGCCACAGCTTCAGGGTGTGTTTCTTTTTATTGCGCTTTCTTTAGTTGTGCGTCATAGCATACGTCATAGCGGGAATTTCGAATTCTTTAAGGTCGATACGCCACGTGGTGGCTAAAAAAGGAAACTGTACGAAATGTCCCTAATTCCTGGTATTGCATACTGGGCGGGCCTCCAAGCCTGTGACGGCAGGCGCCACTAAAAGTTACCGCGTACCAAACAATCACGAATGTTCCGGCAACCTTGTGAGCCTATTCCGCCCCAAAAGGCACCGCGTACGGGGGCCCCTGAGAGAGGGAGGGGTGGCTTCAGAGGAGGTTGGCTTGCCGAGGCTATCGGAATCACGTGACGCTCCCTCCTAGTATTTTTTACCTCCATGTGTTTTCCGCTAGCGTGGACGTGCCTTAACCGGAAGTGGACAAGTGTTTTGAGAAGCGCGTTGGCAATGACGTATGTCACGTGACATTGGGAGCAGCAATCGGCTACGGTGGCTAAAAGGGGGAGGTGGGAGCAACGCAGCCGTCGGAGAGCGCGGCGCGTGTTGCAATGATTCATGATGCCGAGTGGTGGCGAGCGCGTCGACACTTAGATGCCTCCGCTGTAGTTCAGCAAGGTTTAGCGGCTGCCGGAGCTAGCGAGTGCGCTCGCTTGGCATGGTTCTGTTCGGTTATCTCTTGCTCCACGCTCGTTTCTGTTCGCAGTCACGCTGTGCTGTTGTGCTTCCTTCTGGTGACAAAATGTTTACGCGTTGCCATGCCGTAAGAAGCAATGGCAAGTCGCATGAGACGACAGACACACCGTTTTGCGCCGGGCTGCACAACAGGCTATGTTTCTGCTAGAAAAGAAAAAAAATATCATCCCTTTTCTCGGTGTCTCATTACGATGAGGCACTTAAAGCGTGGCAGGGGGCCGTGCCCCGTGCAGGCGAGTGAAAGGACTTCGAAAATCTGCGAGCTGCTCTTCGAACCCCAGTTGAATCATATACAGGGTGTCCCAACTATCATGCAACAAGATTTAAAGATATGCAAATGCCGCGTAGCTGGACAGAACCAAGGCATTGTTGTTTGCCGTCGCTTCTAGATACTCAGATTATTTTTTTGCATTCCCCTAATTAAATATTTAGTCTTAATTAATTAATAAACTTCTCAAATATTATATTTAGATGAAAAGTGTCAATGAGAAAATTATATAGCAACTTGAAAAAACTCGCTATGCAGCTTTCTGTTGCTCAATATGTGTTACATAAAAGTGTTTTTCTGAGCGTGAACGAAGCACGCGACTACACGCAATATTGGCGGGCGACTGGCCGTTCGAGGCACTTTGCGTGTATTCGCTGGCTTCTTTCACCCTCGGAAGAGCACTTTTATGCAGCACGCATTGAGCAACAGAAAGCTGTATCGGGAGTTTTTTCAAGTTGCTCTACAATTTTTTATTGATACTTTTGGTCTAATTATAATATTTGAGACGATTATTTAATTAAGACTAATTATGTAATTAGGTAGAATGCAAAAATAATCTGAGTATCTACAAGCGACGGCAAAAAACAATGCCTCGGTTTTGTCCAGCTACGGGGCTTTTGCATATTTTTATATCTTGTTGCGTGTTCGTTGGGACACTCCGTATATTGAATGATATAATCAAGTGCTGTCTGTCGTCCTTTCGAGCATTCTTCACAGTCACTGCCATTCTAGTTCATCGCATTGGCGACCAGATTAAGCTTGTTTACTTAACTCCTATGTGGAATGATTTATAAAGCATCATATATTGGTATTAACCAATTTGACGAGAAGGATGCAGTGCGTCGATATGACCTAAGGAGCTCTTTACTGCGAGCCTAGAAATCGGTGCAGCTTTCTTTACCCACACCACTAGCGTAACATTCTTCGCATTAGCTGAAATTATTTTTGTTCACTCCCTACCATTCGGGAAAGCACGTAGAACGCCGTGCGACCGAGACCAACAAAAAATTTTGTGCCGGCTGTGACGTGCCTGAAGCGAATGCGTCTTTAACACTTGACCCTCATCAGAGGATAGCTGCTAGTCATTTATTGTCTCCTCTACTAACAAGGTACGATATGCATTAGCTTAACGCTAGTTATGTCAAATATGCGACCGCTAATTGCGAACAGAAACGCCCGCTTCGAAACCTGTGGCGCCAACCGCCGTGCCCCCGCGTCCGGGGAGCGATATTTCTGGCGACTGCAGCGCCGCCGCTGCTGTCATGATTGCTTGCAACACTCCGCCGCCGCCGTTGCCCTCACCTCCCCCTTCAAGCCACAGTAACTCGGCGAGGAGGACAGGCCAGCCGACGAGGAGAGTAGCGAAGGAAAGAGCGAAACAAGCGAGGGCCGTGTTTCGATCTTCAAACGCGTGTAACTCCGCTATTACGGCACCATTTCGAAAAATTGTCGCGGCTACGTGTTCATTGTTGACTAGTGCACAACTGCAACACCACAACTTAATTTCGACCTCTGGATGGTTTAAGGGCCTTTTAAGCGTAGAAAAACTGTTAAGCTAAGTGCAGCATCATGCAGCCGTCGAAGAAGCTGTATACCTATAAGGCTACGCTCGTACGCAGTGCAACGCAACATTCTGCAGTGATGCTGTGTTTGAACGCACCCGTGTCACCTACGACATAAGCCACCGATCGTGTCCTGCGATGCTCCGGTAGAACTATTGCTGATCTGAATTTTCGACCCTAGCGGACGAGACCTGTTTCCTGTACTCTGGGGCAAGTGCGGCAATCGTGAACGTGTACTTCCCATTCTTGCCATGAGTAGCATTTTAGCCAGCTGGCCGTTGCATGGCAATGGCCAGCTGCGTGACGGAGGTGCGGAGGCAAGAGGTGTGAGATAAAATATGGGGTTATTTTAGTTAAAATCAAATTGAAATTCGACGATCCTGCAAGTTACTTGCCCTCGGCTTATAAGTGGCGCTTGAAATTTTCGTATGCTTGAAATCACCCTTGCTTTACCCTTTTCTGCCAACAAAGTGGCATATGAATATGGAGTGACTCTTGTAACTTCGTGTTTCATATGTATAGCAGACGATCGTTCATCATCATCGTTTTCCGCCTCACGAGCTTCGCTCGCTCGAGCGCATGAAACCATTCTATTTTCATAATTCGCTGTTCCATTGAAAGAAGAGTACGTGCTTAAGGTGTGCCGTCTCTGTTTCATCAAGACAGCGTGGTAGCCGGCGAACCTTGAGGTCCACTCACATGGTGCCGAAACCCCACGGGATCTTCTGAACGACGTCAACCTTATCGATTCACGGTATCGCGATTCGATACGTGTGCATTTGGCGAAGAGTTCCCGGCTGCCAACTGACTCATGGAACGGCAACTCCGACGACGCAAATACCTACGCTCGCAATTGGACGACATCCTCAAAGAAGCGGAAGGCATTCTACGAGAACAGCAAGAGCCAGCAACACCACAGCTCACCGTTTTACGTGATCGGATTGACGCACTCTACCTGCAGATAGCGAAAACAGATGAGAGCATTTTAAACGAGATGCCTGACGATCTAATCGAGAGTGAGACGTTAGACGCGAGCAAATATGGAGACAAGGTTGTTACAATGACATCAATACTCCGTTTCGAGCTTCAGAACAGCCGTAGGTCCCAAGCTTCGTGCCAGACGCGCAGCCAAGCTTCAGTCAACGTCAAGTCTAGACTGCTGAAGTTGGAACTGATGAAATTTGATGGCAACCGACAGCAATGGCACCGTTTTTGGAGACAGTTTTCGACGGCAGTGCACAATAAGGAAGACCTCAGCACTGCTGACAAGTTCAATTACCTGAGCACCCTACTCAGCGGAGCAGCCGCTTCGGCCATATCTGGACTCCAGGCAACGGAAGAGTGCTATAAGGACGCTATATATATTCTAAAAAATGCTTCGGAGATGAAAGTATAATCGTTGAAGATCACCTTCGAAGCCCTTTAGATCTGAGACCTATCTCGTCATCTTCGAACATCATGCAATTTCGAGATGTCTATGACCAAGTACAGGTGCATGTAAGGAGCCCAAAACTCTTGGAACGAGCCCTTCAACGTACTGTTCCATGTTACGGGAGATTCTTTTACGAGTCTTACCGTCAGACTTAGTGGTCAAATTTCATGAGCTTTACAAGCCGACGAAAGCGTCCACAGTGGTATCAACGAATGAAGCGGAAGTTGACTCAGAGCACCGGATGACGAAAGCATACAAAGAGTTACAAAGTCTTCTGGAGTACTTCGATCATCAACTTCAGTGCCGAGAAACTGTGACAACAAATACTTATGCGAAAACGCTGGCAGTCGTGCAGAAAAATAGAGAGACATCGCGAACTGTTCAGCATCATAACGTGTCATCAACAGTGCCTCTAGAATATGTGTTGGAGAATCCTGACCAGTGCCTGTTTTTCAAATCATCTAGGCATGGTGCTGAAGTCTGCGACAACAAAGAAGTGAACTCGACATACAAGAAGCAGATTCTCGCCTAGGCCGGACGATGTTTTCGGTGTCTAAAACAAGGTCACATGGCAAGTGACTGTAGAGGAAGACAAAGATGTGATCGATGTTATTGACGTCATCTCACCTCGATGTGTAACCCTGACTTCAAGAAGGAAGATAATGAGGCTTCTGCGACAGCAGTTTACCTTCTTTCTCAACAAGCGAGCCCCGTTATATTATTGCAGTGCTTCACGGCGAGAGTGGCCGGCACGGCATCTTCAAAGCACTACAGGATACTTACTCTTTAAAGGCGGAAGCCAGCGCAGCTTTATTACCGTAGATGCATCACGCACACTCGGCTGTGAGTTTCTGGAAGAGGAAACCGTGAATGTATATATCGGAGTTTTAGGAGGACGGAAGACTCAGAAAACAATGAGAAGAGTTCGCGTGATTGTCTTCCCAGAAAAGACAGATAAACCTATGGAAATGTAAGCCTTAGAAGTGGAAGATATCTGTAGCGAGTACATTCCCACTCCAGATGAAGTTATAAAGAAGATGGAAGAAACTGGATTGGATACACGAGCCCTCTCTTTAGGTGGAGATAACGGAAATTCTGTATATATACTTGTAGGTTCAACTACTACTGGCAACTTGTGACTGGCAACGTGAAAACCGTGTGGAATAAATGGAAGGATCTAAAAGCTGTGCACACTAAATTAGGATGGACTGTGCATGGGCCTCTTCCTTTCCCATGCAGCATTGTTCACTGTTCCAGCGTCATTGTGCTCCGAACCTGCGTAGAAGAGGACACTGTCTCGGAGGTTCTCTCGCGATTTTGGGACCTGGAAAGTCTAGGTGTCAGAGCTGATGAGGAAAGCCTGCTTGATAGTGAACTGACGCTACAAGAGTTCGAGAAAAATATAACTAAAAGGGACGGTCGTTATCAAGTTCGACTTCCCTGGAATAAAACGGAGGACTTGGCAGACAATTTCTCTGTGGCCACTAAACGTCTTGGAAATTTGATGGGCAAACTTAGCAAGGACCGCAGCCTATTGGAAAGGTACGACAAGACCATTCGGGGATATCTGGATGAAGGATCAGCAGAAAGAGTTTCCTATGGTAGTTCCACGAGGAAATTTCGAATTTACTACATGCCGCATCGAGCGGTGATCAAGGAAGACCAGACTACAGCAAAGATTCGCAACGTTTTCGACGCATCCTTTCATGAACGTGGAGCGAAGTCATTAAACGAAAGTTTGGAATCCGGGCCGAGCTGAAACCCAGACGTAGCCGCATTACTTCTGCGTTTCCGGTGATACAAAGTCGTTATGACAGCTGATGTTGAAAAGGCCTTCCTTCAAATCGGCCTACATGAGGAGGACAGAGATTCACTGCGATTCACCTGGTTTACAGAGCCTCCTCGGACAAACGAACCGTTACCAGAACAAGAAATCTGGAGGATGAACAGAGTGCCATTTGGAGCCACTTCAAGTCCTTTTATTTTGATGGCCACGTTGCAACATAATTTTCGGTGCGCCGAGGATACCCTACGGAACGACAGCTCTACTTCTTCAGAAATGCATGTACATGGACGACCTTCTGATTGGAGCTGACACAACAGAAGATGCCATTAGGATGCATGAAGAACTTCAAGAGGCAGAATTCTACCTGATACGTATCGAGCAAAAGAGATATTTCAGTGACGAACTGATGTGCCTTTCGGAAAACAAGCCTATTCCCTTGATGAGCCAGATTGAGCATGTACGACTTTTCTTCGACAAGGACAGATTAATTCATGTACAAGGTCGTTATCAGCAAAATCGAGAACTATGGAAATCAGAATCTGATTCTTTTGCCGAAAGACACTCACTTTACAATGCTGACTATCCGAAAAGGACATATGAAGTTTCTCCATGGCGGCGTTCGAGATACCCTGACTCAGATTCCACAGGCCAGACAGTTAATCAAGAAAACCATATGTCGATGCCTGGTATGTCAGTGGCTGCAAACAAAGATAGTACAGCAAGAAACACCTCCTTTACCAGAAGGCAGATTTACAAAACCACAACCTTTCTTGGTGAAGGTGTTGACTTTGCTGGACCATCATTCGTCAAGGAAAGTGTTCATCAACGTGCTTACATTACACTATTTACTTGCGCTGTCACCCGGGCCATAGGCTTAGATTTGGACATGACTGTCGCAAAGTGACTGACTGCCGACGTGACTGCAAGACATGACTGCCGAAAAGTGCATATTTGCTTTCAGGATATTTATTTCACGAAGAGGAATATGAAAGGTCATGTACAGCGACAATGCCCGCTCTTTTGTGAAGACATCCGATATATTGGGGAATTACATAACGGACGTGATGCAAAGGTCCCCTCCTGTTCACTACGTTTGCCGGGCGGATCCGAAGTCAGACGCCCTGTTCAACTGCTCTACCCGTTGGAAATTGAATAACGCCATCTGTGGGGCGCGGGAAGATGTTGGAACTTCGTCTTTCATACGTCTAGCAGACGATCGTTCATCATCATCGTTTCGCATCTCACGAGCTTCGCTCGCTCGATGGCATGAAACCATCCTATTTTCATAATTCTATGTTCCATTAAAAGAAGAGTACGCACTTAAGATGCTCCGTCTCTGTTTCATCAAGACAGCGTGGTAGCCGGCGGACCTTGAGGTCCACTCACAGCAACCATTCTGGTCAAAAGCAAGCCCAAGTTATGATGCCCTTCAAAGGAGGCGTATAAAGCACGATTTTAGGTTTTAACGCGAAAGCGTTTAATGCCGGGTTTCACGACTGATTTCTTGCAACGGATGTAACCGATGTGACGCTGGCTCCGGCACCGATATATCTGGGAATGGTGAAGGACGGTATTGTGACGCTAAAGAGCGCCGACATCGATCGCTTCGGTAGTCACAGCGCAGCGGAGGCTCAAATGCGGTGTAGCCATAAAATCAAAAACCTGTGTAGCCTCGTGCATAGTGTTTCATGCCACAATTAAACAATCAATAATCACACAATCAATAATCATCCAATAAAACATTATTTAAATTTGCGATGGCCACTGACTTTTTATTTTATTACCTGTCACACTCCAACACACGTTCACACAAAATAAAATTGTACAACAGGCAATATGAAATCATTTAGAATTTGAACCATCAGTTCAGCTCTGCTGGCAGTGCCGTTTAAAATTCTCTGAGCGCTGTCAAAGCCTCTAACCTCGGCAGACACTCATGAACACTCTTGTAGTCTTTTCATCTCCACACAGTGTCATACACTCGCGGAACAACAGCCGGGCAGGTCGCGCGAACGGGTCACAGTGAAAACCCACCATGCGGGCGCCCCATAGACAGTGCAGGCCAGTCAGCATTATCTAATCGTATGGTACTCCATCTTCACCGCTGATGTTCAGAAACCTTATACGATAAGGATCTAATGAAAATTCCTTCTTTAACTTTCCTTGAAGCACGTCCCAAGAATTTACCCCCTTCCAGCAGTGAAAAAAAAACGTGATCAGTAGTTGGAGGAAGAAGAAGGCGCCGAGCAGGATGGTCGGGCGAACATCGGCTCGCGCTTTGTGAACTGTTTTCAGCCTTTTTTCGCAAGTTTTTTGAGTGGATTTTATACCAACGGACGCGTAAAGACGAGAGGATTACGCCGACACCGAAGTTTTGTCGGTGGGTGGACTTTTCGCTTTTATCGGTGTTTCTCGTCTAGACCACGCCATCGAGTGATCAGCCCAACGGGACTAGGCCTAACCCCGGAGCGGCGCCGCTCTTGGTTGCCATCTGCTACCGAGGAAGGGGTTCCGGATTACTTTATAGCCAAAATGGAAGCGAGTGTTGTGGGGGAAGATCCGGAGCTATTTACGGAAGATTTGGGCTGGCAGACGACCGTGGTTAGGCGCGCCGCCAACAAGGATACCCGTGCCAGGAGCTTGGTGACCAAGATGGAAAGTGTTAGACCTAAGGCTGAAGTGTCTGCCGGTGCGCGGCAAAGTGGAGTTAGAGTAAAGAGACAGTTAATCAAGGCCGGACGAATGCCCCCGCTCCTCAAGGAAGACGTCGAGATCATAATTCGTCCCAAGGGCGGGCTCGATGCAGCCAGGGTCGGTGCAATGACCGTTGGCAGAGCAATAATGGAGGCGGCAGAGATCGAGGATGCCATGGTGTTGTGACGGAAGCTAGCGCCACCACTGAAAGACCAGTTGGATCCCCAGGGGGCGCACAGAGCCAGAAGCCGGCATTCGGCGTTGGGACGTGGTACGAAGAAGCCGCCATGTTGGCGTTCTGTACCGAATCAATAAACGCCATTGTTTCATTATAACAACTGGCGACGAGGAATAACCTAGTTTGTACCCGGACGGTGACAGGCGACCAGTCGTGATGACGAAGTTGGAGCCATTTACAGGGGAAGGACACGAATGGGAAGAATACGTGGAAGTGCTGGAGCAACACTTCATCGCCAACAGCGTCTCGGATGACAAGCAGCGTGCGGTGTTTTTGAGTTCATGTGGAAGACCGACGTACTCATTGCTGCGACAATTACTGGCACCTCGACGACCAAGTGATGTTCCGCTCACGGAAAGTCTGCAGCTGCTTACCAATCATCACGCACCGAAACCGTCTGTGATAGTACAACGGTACCATTTTCATTGCCGGACACAAAGGGAGGGCGAAGCGTTCAAGGACTTCGTTGCGGAGCTGCGTAAGTTGGCAGACCCTTGTGCGTTCGGCGGGGAATTGGAAAACAACCTGAGAGACCGAATCGTACATGGTATCCGGGATGATGCAATGAGACGCCGCCTGCTAGAAGAGTCTGAGCTCACACTGGAACGCGCTGTCAAGATCATTACCAGCATGGAAGCCGCCGTTTCGAGCGCCAAAATAATGACAGGCCAGGTGGACGGAGTGGCCATTAACCGAGTGTCAAGAACTGGCGAGGTTGGCGGTGATTGTTATCGATGCGGTGGCCGGCACCACGAGCGGTCGTGCGGGTTCCGGAATCTGCGGTGTTTTTGTTGTCAAAGGAGAGGCCATGCAGCAAAGAAATGCACAAGTGGACGAGAAGCTGGAGCAAATCTGCAGGGCACGGAACATAAAGTTGGACGGCAAGGAGTCGGACCGGCCAGATATCAACCAAGGCGTGCGGTGAAGGTCGTGGAACCGGTAGACGCGGCATCCGATGAAGAAATTGAAGAGTCAGACGTTGCCAATTTGTGGTCGCTAGAGGGCGGTTCGTCGAATACCGTTGTCCCACAGGCTGACGCTGTGAATATTCTGGAGCCGAAGGTGCCCCTATTTGTGCCACGGTACTCGTGGAAGGTCAGTCGCTACGTATGGAAGTTGATACGGGGGCCGTCTACTCGGTGATTGGCGAAGCAGAGTTCACGAGGCTGTTTCCAGGGATGGTACTAGAAAATTCCGATCTCAAGCTGAGAGGCTACTTCGGCCATCAATCCGCGGTCGTGGGGAAAGCGACAGTGCTGGCCAAATTCGGAGAAAAACACGCTCGACTACCATTGTTCGTCGTCAAGAGCGGTACGCGAGCCCTGCTAGGAAGGAACTGGGCGAAAGCTTTTGGTATGCCGCTCGACAGTCTGCTGAACGTGCACTCGGTCGATGACGTGAAGGACCTGATAAGCCGATTTCCTGATGTGTTTTCAGAAGGTCTCGGTAACTTTGCAGGAGTGAAGGCCAAGAGTGCCAGAGGATGTGAAACCACGTTTCTTCAGGCCGAGACCAGTACCATTTGCTCTGCAGGACATGGTGGCGCAGGAACTACAGCGGTTGCAGCGAGAAGGTATCCTCAGGCCAGTGCGGACCGCGGAATGGGCAGCGCCGTTGGTTCCAGTTTTGAAGAAGGACGGAAAAATTCGATTGTGCAGGGACTTCAAGGTCACGGTAAACAGGGCAGCAGATATCGAGACGTACCCGGTGCCACGGGTCGAAGAAATCTGGGCACAGCTGGCGGGAGGCGTGATGTTCTCCAAGTTGGATCTGCGGGATGCATACCAGCAAGTGGAGTTGGATGAGGAGTCGAAGAAATTGGTGACTATCAACACACAGCAGGGACTTTTTCAGTACAACCGACTGCCATTCGGAGTGGCATCGGCACCGGCAATTTTCCAGCGGGAAATGGAGTGTCTGCTTCGCGGTTGTCGCCGGACTGTCGTGTATTTCGACGACATACCTGTGTCTGGGGTCTCCGAAGAGGACCACCGTAACAACTTGGAAGAAGTGCTGAGGCGACTGAGTGGCGCAGGGTTAAGGTTGCAGCTTCAAAATTGTGTGTTCTAGACAACAAGCGTGGAGTACCTGGGATATGTCATCGATAAGCACGGCCTGCACCCAGCACCTGAGAAGATCGAGGCCATCGTACGAGCACCGGCCCCATCTGACACACGGGAATTGCAGAACTACCTCGGTCTCCTCAATTTTTACCGAAGATTACTGCCGAACTTATCAACGGTGCTGCACCCATTGCACGTGTTGCTCAAAAAAGACACGTCATGGCACTGGGGGGCCAGACAGGAAGCAGCATTTACGCAAAGCAAGCAGTTACTGACATCTGCAGAGGTGTTAGTTTATTATGACACCAAGTTACCTCTATTACTATGTTGTGACGCACACCTTATGGCATTGGAGCGGTACTGGCACATCGGATGCCGTCTGGAGAGGAGAAGCCTGTGGCGTTTGCATCAAGGCGATTAACGGCAGCTGAAAAGAACTACAGCCAATTGGATAAGGAAGCGCTGGCAGTGGTGTTCGGTGTGCTGAAGTTCCACCAATTTGTGTGGGGAAGACCCTTTGACATTTTCACGGATCACAAACCGTTACTGGGACTGTTCGGCCATGAGAGCCGCATACCACTTCAAAGTTCGCCAAGAGTGCTGAGGTGGGCTCTGACATTGAGCGGCTACAACTACAGATTATGCTACAGGCCAGGAGGGAGATTGGGCAATGCAGACGCTTTGAGTCGACTGCCGCTTGCTAGGGCTCCACTGGAGGATTCCAGAATTCAGGATGTGTTCATGTTGGAAGGGGCATACCCAGGTGTCCTCTCAGCAGCTGTAGTGGAGTCTGCAACCGATCAGGACCCAGTGTTAGCTCCCTTGCGTGTGGCGTTGTGGTCGGGAGAACACTTGCCACCAGGGCAAGAGTGGCGGCCTTTCACAAACCAAATGGAGGAATTCTCGGTGATGGAGGGCTGTGTGCTAAGAGGGAGCCGGGTGGTTGTTCCAGTATCACTAAGGACGGCAGTGTTGGACCTTTTGCATGAGAGCCATCCAGGAGTTGAGAAAATGAAGTTAGTGGCCCGTAGTCACGTGTGGTGGCCGGGCATTGATGAGGACATTGCTATGAAGGTGGGCAGGTGCAAGGTCTGCCAGGTGTATCGGAATGCTCCCAAGCCAATACAGCAGGCGCCATGGCCGTTCCCTGAGCGAGCGTGGTCTCGTTTACACGTCGATTTTGGTGGGCCGTTTCAAGGTGTGTACTTCTTAGTACTCGTGGATGCATTCTCCAAATGGGTGGAAGTGGTCCGAGTGGCGTCACCGTCGGCGGAGTCGACAATTGCATGCCTCCGCAACATCTTTGCTTGCCATGGATTACCGGATGTCATAGTGAGCGACAATGGACCTGCCTTCACAAGTGCAACCTACATGTCGTTCTTGGCTCGTAATGGGGTGCGTCCTATTTTGATCCCACCATACCATCCCGCATCCAATGGGGCCGCTGAGAGGGTGGTACAAACTGTAAAAGACAAGCTCAAGAAGACGCAGCCTGGGAATTTTGAGTGTCGAGTTGCTAGAATTTTGTTAGCGTACAGAAGCACACCCCATGCCCTCACCGGTCATTCCCCGGCAGAACTATTGATGGGTCGACGGCTCAAGACAGCGTTAGATTTGCTGAAGCCAGACTTGCGCAGCAAAGTACAATTCCGACAATTACAGCAGAAGGTGCGCAGCGATTCTGCAGCCAGAAGAGAACCAGTTCCCCTGGTTGGCGACTCTGTCTGGGCAAGAAACTTCAGGCGAGGACCCAGATGGGTGCCAGCAGTCGTCGGAGGAGCCACCAGCTCATCATCAACTGAGGTGCAGCTGGCAGATGGCACAGTGTGGAACCGACATGCAGACCACCTGCGGCGCCGCCTCGAAGGCACAGAGGAGTCGCCCACATCGGGAAGAGGCAGCGACAATGGGCAGCAAATACAAGTGCCAATTTTGCAGCCATTTTTAGACGAAAGAGAAGCAACGACGCCAGCGCGTGCTGCCACTCTGGGGGGTGAGGCACAAACAAGCATGCTACCTAGGCCGGTGGAACCGAGTGACCACGCAATGACCAGTCCTGCTGACGCTGAAGCTGTTTTCCAGACACCGGTGCGTGGTATGACAGGGCGTTCTGCCACTCTAGGAGGCGACGCACGGACAAGCGTGCTACCTTGGCAAGCAGAAACGAGTGACCACGCAAGTGCCCGTTCTGCTGGCACGCCAGCTGTTTCCCAGACACCGGTGCTTCGGCGGTCTGTCAGAACGCGCCGACCCGTGCAACGGTATTCACCGTAACTCAAGCTTGGGACGGAAGGAGTGTTGTGACGGAAGCTAGCGCCACCACTGAAAGACCAATTGGATCCCCATGGGGTGCACAGAGCCAGAAGCCGGCATTCGGCGTTGGGACGTGGTAGGAAGAAGCCGCCATGTTGGCGTTCTGTACCGAATCAATAAACGCCATTGTTTCATTATAACACATGGCTGGGGCCGGCGTCACCTGCCCGAACTGGCAGCAGAACATTGTGATGGTCAGCACTCCGCATCGAGAGCATGCAACGAGGTACACTAGAATCAAGGCGATCAAAATGGCGAACAAGCCCCCAGCGCATACGAGGCGGTTCCGCATTATACGTGCAAGGGAGTGATAAGGGGCATTTCGTTGGGCGACGGTCCGGGGGCCCTGGAGAGGAACATCGTTAACGAAAGAAATCCCCTGGCGTTGGGCGCCAAGAGGATCAATAACAAGGGAACAGTCAACGGGTATTCGATGGCTTGAAAGTGCCGAACTTTGTGCGTTACGGACCAGTGTTGAGCAATGCTTCTTATACCGCAAACAGGTGGACGATTGCTACGCGTGTGGCAAGCTGGGTCATCGAGCCGACGTATGCCAGACCCTGGAGGCCGTGACGTACCGGGGTTGTGGTGTGTCGAACCCGGACGATCAGCACCAATGTACCCCGAAATGCAAGCTGTGCGGGGGACCACACGTGACAGCAGACAAAGTGTGCCTGCAGTGATACCAAATCCCGTACGTCGTGAGGAGAAGAAGGTGGGAGAGGGCGACAGAAGCTTCTGGAAACCAGGCGTCAGAAACGCCACTTGGCAGAGCCGGCGGGGGCGGCCGGGACAGCCAGCCTTCGGCACAAGAAAGTAGGGGGCGCTCCCGTTCTGGGGGGCGCTCCCGCTCTAGGGACGCTCCCGTTCCAAAGGGCGCTCCCGTTCCAGAACCGCATCCAGATCCCGGTCTAGGGGCGCTCCAGCTCCCGGCGCCGAGGAGGAGGAGGACGTGTCCGGTTCGAGAGGTCTCGGTCTCGGGATCGCCATCCTGTGGGCCAGCCAACCTGGGCCGATCGAGTTCGCAAAGGCGCTACAGAACAGGTAACGCGGGGTTCGCCGCCAGAGCACAGCAAAGTAAGCGAGAGGCTTGCACAACTCGAGCGTGAGAATAGGATTATGAGAGGCACGATAGCTAGCCTCATGGCTGAGATAGCGGAAATTAAGAAGCTAGGAGGTAAACAACCTGCCGTGGAAGATAGGCAGACGCCACAGCCGGCGGATACACCTATGGCCGAGGAATGCGAGATGGAGAGGCCCGCCAAAAAGAGGGCCATAGTTAGATAGCAGGACACGCCTTCGGGTAGGGCTAAATCAGAAATTCGCGAGAGGCTCCCTTCCCTTAGCGGGAGCATGAAGCAGCTAAGCGAGACGGTGAGTGAGTGAGTGAAATAACTTTATTTCGGTCCAGAGAAGACGCAGGGGAGAGCCCGCGCCACCCGGCTAGTCCCACGTAGGGACCGCCAAGCCGAGCTTGACGGCCCGATCGCGGGCACTCTGGACGGCCAGGGTTTGGTCGTTGAGTTCGGGGCTGCCCAAAAGCGCAGCCCACCTATCCTCGCTGAAGGCGGAGCCGATGTATTCACACTCCCACAACACATGGTTCAATGTTGCCGTTAGTCCACAGGCAGAGACGGTCTCGCACATTCCGGGCAGTATGTTGGCCATGGAGAAGGGATTAACCAGCAATTTTGCAAGATTGAGGTGTTCGTAGAGAATTTGGTAACTGCAACCGTGGGGCTGAGGGCGCTGTCACTCCCGTCGACGGCTTCGGCAGGTCAGAACGTGGCGGTGCCTCACAGGCCCAATTCAGCAACGCAGCTGCAACAACAGCCATACGATGGCTGTGCAAACTAATTCATTCAGAATATGGCAGTGGAACTGCAGGGGGTTTCTGCACAAAAGGGCCCCCTTGCAGCAATTTATTCACTCGCACTTGGAAAAGCCTCACGTAGTACTCCTGCAGGAAACTAACAGCGTCGCGTTGCCCGGCTACCGGTCTGTCGCAAAGCACGAAGAAGAAAGAGGACTGGGTGTACTGATCAGCAACAAGCTTACCCGCGTCGTTCACGACCTCAGGCTGGCGTCGAGCAAGGTCGAACACATCATGATAGAGATCATTCCCGGCCAGGTGAACAGAGAGAGCATCTTTGTTTTGAATGTGTAGAGCAGTCCCAGGGATCTGAGGCAACGCTTCAGAGCCCTTGTCTCCAAGCTGCACAGCTCAGCAGAGGCGCTCCCCTGGTCGTGGCGGGTGACTTCAACGCTCCGTATGATACGTGGGGCTACCCTCATGACACCTACACCACATGGAGAGAGGCAATAAATCTGGACCTGATGTTGGTCACGGACCCTGCCTTCCCTACCAGGTGCGGTACGTCATCCAGCAGGGACACGACTCCGGACCTCACTTTCGTCAGGGGAGTGGCAGAGGTTAAATGGACAAACCCTAATGTGGACTTTGGCAGCGACCACTACGTCTTGGCCACCGTCCTTCGGATCGAGCAGAACAGACAATGCAAGTTCCGGTTCACCGACTAGGACAAGTTCCGCAAGCTGAGAGAGGAGCATACCGGGGAAGAGAGGCCTGACCTAGAGCGATGGATTGCAGAGATTCGTGAGGACATTGAGGGCGCGACCAAAGAGGTTAGCACAGACCTCCCGGTACAGAAGATGGACAGCAGGCTGGCGCACCTACTCGAGGCCAAGTAGTCCCTTCTGGCCAGATGGAAGGATCAGCGGCTCAATCGAAGGCTCCGCAAGAAGATTGCCGAGGTCAACAGAAGCATCGAAGAGCACTGCAAGGTCCTTTCCAGACAGCAATGGGATGAAGCTTGCAACTCGATTGATGGCCAAATGCGGAACGGGGGGTCCTGGAACCTCCTAAAACATCTGCTGGACGAGACCAACACCCAAGTCGAACCAGCGGTGCACGCTGGGAAGCACGCTGCACGGGGCGAGGCAAGAATCCTCGGACGAGGAGGTGATGGAAATGTTGATCGAGAAGTACTTGCCGGTAGCCTTGGGTCCGGCGTCCCCCGTCCCAGAATATGGGGGCGTCGCGAACCCGGAGCTGGATGCGGAATTTGGTGTCGAGGAGATCCGGCAGGCCCTACATGATTTAAACGGCAGGTCGGCCCCGGGTCCAGATAGAGTTACAAATAAGGCACTGAGGAACTTGAACGACAGGTCGGTGGAGTACCTGACGGATGTTATCGACCAGATGTGGAACAACGGAAAAGTACCGGAGATGTGGAGGAGGGCTGCACCATCCTCATCCCCAAGCCGGGCAAGCCCCCTAGTCTCGATAACCTCCGACCGATTTCACTCACTTCGTGCGTTGGCAAGGTGTCCGAACATGCTATTTTAAACAGGGTCTCGCGATATTTGGAAGACAGGCAAATTTACCCACACAATATGATAGGATTAAGGGCAGGACTGTCAACGCAGGATGCCATGAAGCTGAACAAATATGAAGTCATTGACCGTAACACGAGGGACACGAGAGCCATACGTGGGGCTACCCATTAGACCTGGAGAAGGCACTTGATAGCGTCTTGCACTCCTTTGTATTGAGCCACATATCTAGCCTCGGCTTGGGCAAGCACTTCTATGACTACACACGATCATTCCTTGCGGACAGAGAAGCCACTCTCAGGGCGGGAGACCTCGTTTCGGACTGGGTTAGGCTGGGTTTCAGAGGGACGCCACAGGGGTCTGTCATATCCCCGACCCTGTTTAACCTAACCATGATCGGTCTGTTGAAGAGACTCTCCGAAGTCGAGGGTATTAATCACACAATATATGCAGACGACGTCACCATTTGGTGTACCGGAGGCAGTGACAGACGGGTGGAGGCTGCGTTGCAGGAAGCCATCCAGATCACGGAGGAATATCTTAAGCCGACCGGCCTTCGGTGTTCCCCTCGAAAATCAGAACTGCTCGTTTACAGGCCCAGGCGAGGGGGCCCAAACCGAAGGGTTGGAAGCCTGTAGAGGACATCGATATCACTCTACGGGAGGACGGTGTCATCCCCAGGGTGAGGACGGTGTCAGTGAAGACGGTGTCATCCCCAGGGTGGACTCTCTCCGGGTCCTAGGTATGACGATAGAATCGAACGGCTCCAATAACTTGACGGTGTCTAAACTAGCCAAGAAAACGGGCAATGCCATCAGACTCATACGGAGAGTTGCCAACCGGCAGCAGGGTCTTGGAGAGGACAATCTTGAGAGGCTGGTGCACGTCTTTGTGATATGTCATTTTACCTACGTGGGGGCCATGCACAATTGGCAATGGTCGGAGAGGGACAAGCTCAACACGATGATCAGGAAGACTATCAAGAGGGCCCTCGGCCTCCCCATGTACACAAGCTCGGAGAAACTGATGTGTCTTGATATGCACTACACGCTGGATGAGATCGCAGAATCGCAGGAGAGGGCGCAGTACGCCAGGCTGTCCACCACCCAAGCGAGTAGGAGCATCTTGCGAGAGCTGGGGGTTCCTCCGGCGGAAATAGTCCCGCTTCTGCGGTCTCCCTCGGGAACAGCGGGAACGCATTGTCGTCGCTCCAATTCGACGCAACGTTCATCCCGAACACAACGTGGGTCGGAGACGAGCTAGAGCCAAGGCTCTCCTGGACAAGGCTTGGCAACAGGCTCAGGATTGCTGTTTCTTGTTCATGCTGCCCGGTACCCCGATTGGACGGCGTTCGTAGCGGTGGGCATCGATCACGATGGGAAAATCACGAACTCTGCGACAGTTCGAACGAAGTCGGCCGAGGTGGCGGAGCAGGTGGCCAAAGCCTTGACCCTGCTGGACGACAGAAGGACCACGATCTACAGCGACTCGCGGACGGCTGTCCGAGGTTTCGCCAAGGGTACCGTTTCGGAGCAGGTCCTTCGCATTCTGCGGGACCAGGACATCAAGTCGCACACGATCATCTGGTTCCCCGCACACATGGGGCAGATCGAGGGCGCCCCGCCCAACCTCAACGAGTCGGCCCACAGAGCTGCGCGAGGACTCGTTGACCGCGTAGCTACCGGGTGGCGCGGCGCTGAGGTTATGGACAATCGGGACCCTCCCTCCTCATATAAAGAACTTACCAAACATTTTTACAAGGGACGGAGACGATATCCTCCGCCACGTAGGAAACTAGGCAGACCACAGGCGTTAACACTCAGATTACTACAGGTCGGGGCATACCCTAACCCCGCACTGTTACACAGAATCTACCGAGAGATACAATCGACCAATGTTTGCGAGCTATGCTCAGACCTAGCTGACTTGGAACATATGCTCTGGCGGTGCCCCGTGTTACGCGACGGCGACGATGTCACGTCGTCCGAATGAGAGGCTGCCCTAAGCAGCCCCGATCTTGAAGCACAGCTATGGGCTGTCCATCGGACCCGCGACGCAGCAGAGAGGCTCGGCCTTTCTGTACCGACGTAGGAGTGGCCGGCTACGTGCTGACGCGCGTTCCGAGGGACCATAATAAAGTTTTATCATACCATACCATGATCAGTAGTCTCCGGTTTCTTGCAGATGAGACAGACGGTAGGAAAAAAAACGTTCGTCTAAAAATGTTCTTACTGACAATGTATTTGTATGTCGTTGAAAAGAAAACGATTTTGCCCCTGGGCTAATTTGCATTCTTTTCAGTCGTTTTAAAACATCCATGCCATGGCCTGCACTGCCAATGGGCGTTTAGATAAGGACAGGCAATACTAGATCACATACCTCCCGATACAGCTTCTTTTAGTGCCACAAAACAAATACTCGCTCAAAAACCTTGCAGCCATAAACCGTGCGCCTGTTACCACTTCTTTTAAGTAACCACGAATCGGACCACACATGACCTCGGGGCCCGCTACAAGCTCGGGCAGTGCACATTTGAGCCCAACCTGAATCACGGTTCGCAGAAAGGGGTTGGTTACTGTTGTAGCTCGAGAACAAGAAGGCAGCTGTGACACGTTTCTTGTCGAACAGTTTAATCTGCTAACCCAGCATCTTGCTTCGCAATATATACACACAAGTTGCGGATCGTCAGTAGTGACGTCACCGCGCTTTGTCCTTTTATTAGATACAACAGTTACAACTCGGAAAAAAGACCGGCTTGCCAATGCCAACTGTCGTAAGAACAGGTGTGTGAAACCCCAACTACCATCCTTAACTCTACGAAATAAGTTCGTGCGACTACAGCGCTCCCAGGAAGAAGCCCACATAAACCTGGCAAACACGTGATGCATCTTCTGCACGTTAACCTGAGAGCAGTGCAGCACTTGCATTCTGTACCAAAGCTTCGATGCAAAAAATAGGTTACATACAGCGGCTCAGATAAACATCGACAGATGTCCCGCCATCCATTTATACGCTTTTGCTTTAATCGTTCTTGTTTACTTTTGCCAAAATTCTTCATTTTCTCTGTGAGCCACCAGCGGAACGCCCAAGAATACAACAGGTGTTGTGACCCATGTTAGGTTGGCAAAAGTTTCAGGGATCGACTTCCATTTGCCGTGCCAGAACCCCAGGCGCTTCCCCTAGTTTGCATAGCTACCCGTGGCCTCCCCAAAGCTTTTCACGATACTGATCGTTGTCTGGATGCTCTTTCTTTATCAGTGCAACATACAGCCACATCATCTCAATTATATGCGAGAAGCTTCACTTCAGTGTATTCTACACGAAACCGATGAATGGATTGATTTTCAATAATACTACCCCTAGACAAAGTTTGGTTAAATATGCTAAACAAAAGAGGGCTGAGAGGACATGCCTGTCGTAGCGAACGTTTCAATTTAAGGGGGCCGCAATGCCTGGCTGACTAATAATGTCGTACTACATTCACGATACACCACAGACTATCAGTTATGATAGTGCTGATGGCACTATCAGTTATGATAGTGCCAATATTAACATTCTTCACCAACTTGAATAAAATACTGTGATCTACGAAAATTACGCCTTTGCGAGGTCTAGTTGAAGGACAGCGACTCCAGCTTGTATGGCCTCACAACACTCCAACACGCTCCGTATTTTGTGTATATTCGTGACAATAGAATGTATGCCGCACATCTGATGTAGCCCAACTACATCTTTTATCACCTTGTGAACACGTGGCGCCAGAACTTTCATAAATATTTTACAATTGCAGTTTGTTAGAGATATTGGCCTGTAAGATGAGATTGATTTATGTTTGTTAATGTCTTCAGTATTTGGGATCAACACTGGGTATGCTTCACCAAATTACAGGGGTAGTTCTTTTAAGTTATACAGATGCGTTCACTAAATACAAGACATCTAGAAATGTTTTAACTTCAGACATAAGGAAGGCTAAAATTAACTACTATGAAAAGTTACTTGAAAAAAAATTGCAACAATCAAAGGAAATTATGGGAAGTCATAAATGGGCTTACGAACATGTATAAAAGCTGTCATAGGACACAGGACACATGATTAATGGCGAAAGGTTGGCCAATGTCCTGGACGAACGCTTTATAAACGCGGGCTCATATGTTGCAACCGATGGAAATGCGGAAAATGTCCCAACTGCTCATGTCTATTGCGCCTTATTCTATTTTTTTTCGTACCCACAGATCCAATTGAAGTAGAAAAGTTATTCAGAAGGCTTAAAAATAATGTTGCATGAGGGATTGGGGAAATAGGTTCTGCTGTGTTGAAATTGATATCACCATTGATATGTGATGTATTGGCCTATATTATCAACTTCACCCTCACTGCCGGTGCATTTCCAGAACAGTTAAAGGTGGCAAAAGTCAATGCAGTACATAAAGGTGGTGATATCAATACTTTAGCAAACTATCGACCAATATCTGTGCTTCCAACATTACAAAAAATATTTGAACTAGTTTTTTACGATAGACTTGCATCTTTTTTGATAAACATCAAATAACAGCAGAGTCAAAATTGGTTTCAAACAAATAAGTCAAAGGAACAAACTCTATTTTATATCAAATATAAGAGAATCGACCATATGGAAAAGAAAAAATACAGTCTTGGGCTCTCTCTTGATCTTCAAAAAGCATTCGACTCCATAGAATGCGAACTATTACTTTATAAATTGTCGAGGCATGGAGTGCGTGAAGTCAGACTTCAACTCTTCAAAAGTTACCTTGAAATCGTTATCAATTCGTGCAAATTAACCGCAGAGTATCTAAAAAGATAAAGTTAAGCCAAGGAGTCCCCCAGGGGTCCATACTGGGGCCGCTATTGTTCCTTGCATATATAAATGATATTGTAGAAATTCCTGATTCCTCTGAAGTTATTATGTACGCTGATGATACAAACAATTAATTTTCATCGGACAATTTAATATCACTTGAAGCCAGTGTAATTACCTATTTAAGGCATCATTTAAAATGGTTAAGGCAAAATGGGCTACGCTCAAATGCCAAAAAAAATGAATGATATTCCGGCCTATAAACAAGCCTATAAGTAAAATTAGTGTGACATTTGAAGGAAATTGAATTACGTACGTCAATGAAAAAAATTCTTGGTGTGTGGTTTCCGGAGGAATTACACTGGAACACATATATAAATCACCTGATTACCGCATTTGCGCGAAGAGTTGGTTGTTTTCACAAAACAGTACACATAATCCCACTAAGGGTAAAACTAAATATGTACTATACCCTCTTTCATTCTAAGGTAACTTATTGGATATTAGTCTGGGGAACGACATCGCAAGTAGATTACCATATACTTATTACTATGCAAAAGAAAATATTGCGCTGTTACGAAAAGTACAGAGGAAAATTACAAGGCCTGCCAAATGCCCCACTGTTCATAAACTATTCCACGCTCAGGGTGGATCAGTTGTGCTATTCTAAATTGCTCCAATTAATTCAATAAAATAAACTATATGAACAAAGCCGCATTGAAAAACCATACTTCTCATTACGAGAACAAAGGATACGAACACCTAAAGTAAAAACTAATTATGGAAAACAATGTGCTGCGTGCCCCCAGACACATCATGTTTTTGATATCTGTGCAGATAGATTGAACTTTAAAGCTAGTAGCGCTGCCTTTAAAAACAAGCAAAGAACTTACTAATTACCAAATGTATACAGTATCAACATTAACTTCTGGATTTTCATGCCTGGACCAATGCTTACATCTTTCACGAATTAGTATTCTGAATGTTTCCATGTATTGACCCCTTTCGCGGCGCTGCTGTGGGCGCTGCCATGTTTGATCACGTGGTGACGCATCCATTGCTTGCCTCAGCTGCCTCCGTTGCCTCCGCGTTAGCAATGCAAGCGCGTGACATCGGTGCGGCGCAGCAAACCTTCGTTTTGACGCATATCGTAGACGGTGGCTTTGTGAACAACACGAAGCTTGGACGGCTAGAAATGTATTCCAAGCTGTCCGCACTTTCCGCTTCTGAACTCAATCGGGATCAGTGTGTTTTTCGTTCTTTATTTGGCCAACATTTTGAAGCAGCGGCTTGTCATGTTTCTGACTCAGTAAAGTTCCTCGGTGCGGCCACTATCTGATTGTTTATTTTTAGACTAATCGCTCGCGGGTGTGCTCTGCGGCGATAGATTTGTTCCTGCTGCGCACAAAGCTAGGAATATAAATGTTCTGTACTTTGCGGTAGCTTGTAGCAAAGACGTATTACCGCGAGTTCCTCGCTTACTCTGTGGACCGTCACGAAACGTTCAGCTTCAAACATTCGTGTGCTGTAGGTGTAGTCGCCGTCGTTCATGCTTCGGCACATTGATTCAAGTGTGCGCCCATTCGCTTATTATTGATACGTTGGCGATAGACTTGGCGTCAGTTTGCGTGCGAGTTGGCGTGGATGTGTGCAAATAACGTCCGAGAAGCATACTATGCCAGTAAATGGCGCTACTTACTTTTGTAACGAGCGGTACTCCCTCTTAAGTGCCCACGTTTCGGAGTTTAAGTCCTTTCTTTGGAGGTTAGCTATACCGCGCTGGCGGATGAATTATCTTTTTTGATCCTCGAGGAATGCCGCGCCTCGCGAAGGGCGGCAACACAGGCATTCATTATGTAGCAGCGGTGACACATGTTGATTCTATTCCTTAATATGTGAATCACTATTTTTGCAGCGAACTACCGCACACGTCTTCCCTTTACCGTTACATATTTTGCAGCATGAATTGGGCACAGTGCATTAGCGAAGACCAGTTTGCAGTTCCGACTGCTGATCGCACAGTAGCAGGGCAGAAGCAGTAATGGTTTCGTATTCGTGCGCATTCACTGAGGCAACATATAGCGCGCCACCAAAAGCGCCATCTCGTTCCTCTTGAGCAAACTGCTTCGCGAAAAGGGTCAATAATGTCATTTCAGTGCATCCTCATGCATTCCACGCTTCCAATTTATTTTGTGTAGCTGTGTATTTTGGCGTGCGCGACCTCTTCTGTACGATTACTTAAAGATGTTATGTAAACGTTTTCTGTTGTTTGATTTGTTACGTGTACTCTTGCAAGGTGCTAGTTGTCCTTTTTCATGAAACTGATGTGCTGCAATCCTTTTTTGTCTGAGTTGAAACTCGAAGCGTATGTACTCCCACGAACTGCGGAGGGACAGGGACCTTTGTCAGGCTTCATTGCCGTTAGTCCCTGTCCCTGCAGTGAGCGTTGTAAATTGCTTACTGTAAATAAATAAAGTACTTACTCTATAAAAACTTGAGGGGTCTTCGCCGATGATACGCTAAAAAACGGTGGTTACCTGGCATGTTGCACGACGATCGGAGACACTTATGCTGTCATTTCGGTTGTTCACTTGGCCTTCACCGATCTGTAAGTCTAGGGTAGAAGTCCTTCCTCCGGTGGTATATTTTGCAGCCTGAAGGTAGCTCCATGGTCCGCGGTGACTTTCACGATGTTTTCACGGCTTGTGCTTGCATGGGTTTCCGTTACACAACGAAGCACTGTCACCAAATGCCCCGTTGTAGTGACTGTGAAGGACACCGTAGCGAAAAAATACCGCCTCCATTCCACCCTGTGAAAGTGGATATAGAGGCAAGCTGTTGCCGACGTTACACAAGCACCACAACCATAAGCGATGTACGTCACACGTGCAACCACGCGTGTGGAAATGCGGCATACATCCTCATTTTTGTAAGCCTGACACAAAGCGCAAGTCCCTTATAGAACTAAATAAATGCGTAAAAGTAAATTGTGTAAAAAAATGCGTAAAATACGACTTACTCCCAAGCTCCAGAAATTACATCTTCGCATTATTATTCGAATGTACGAGAAAACAAATATATTGCGCAATAACTGAGAGACAAAGCCCTTTTCCAGCGGCCGTTTGAGGTCAGTCTGAGTGCCCGTGGCCGCTAGCTGGCGGTGCCGTTTTTGAACAATACTTGCCATAATGTCCGGTATGGTCGCAGCACATGCTGTATAACAGATGCAACGGGCAGGTCAGTCACGGTACCTTTTTGGACAGTCTTCGCCATAATTTTGATTACGGTCGCAGCACACGATGTGCGAGACACAGCGGGCAGAGCGCCCACGCATCAAGGACAGGTACACTCCTTGCACATAAGAATTTGTGCAAAAGTGCAGCGTACATCACCACTATTGTAGGCCCTCTGCCTAGCGCATGTGCACTATTAAACTAATTGCATTTCTCAAAGTAAATTCCTTAAGAAAATTCGTAAAGTACGGCTTGCACACAACCTGTAGAGATGATTGCATCAGACTCTAATTCTAATAAACCAGAAAACACAATTTTGTTGCGCAGAAACTCAAACACAAAGCCCTCCAGCTGCCGTTTGTCTTCGGGCGAGCACAGGCCGAAAACGCCCGTCCAACTAGAGGATAACAGCTTCGCTGTAAAACTGTGTACTGTGAAACTATTTATTGGCCGAGCTAGTGCCTGGATAAACAGGCTACACTCCAAACACAACGATAGCGCTGAGCACAGTCTGCGATGGTCAGAATATGATCTGTGGGTCAAGCACGTCGGCTTTTATGCATGAGTCGTTGAAGATTCCAGCGTAATCGCTGGTGCCCACGTGTCTTCCAGAAAGTACTGTATAATTCCTGCCGCGCATACAATCAGATTACACAATGCTCGGAGACAACAGACCGAGAATAGAACTATCGATAACATTTGAGAAACTTGCGATACATGCAGGCATGTCGGGCGCCGAGCGTTAAACATTTGTTAGCCGGCAAAAGCGGTAACCGGAGTACGATAAACAAGTACATGTATCAATCACGTGACTCGCATAAGAATTTACAATACGTGTCATAGCTTCGTACGCGTTCATATTGAATCTACCATTGAAACACCGTTATAAAGTTTGTAAAATGTATTATTGCTGACGCAAAAACTACGCTGTCCTACAAGTATATAGACGTTAAACGCAAAGTCCCATTTGATGTACCATTTCGTGCAAAACCAGTTCAAGATTGCATGGAAGCAATGTCAAATATTTTGAGACATTTTCGCGCGATTTCTCTGATAAAAGCTTTTATAAACACTTCTTTCCCTGGCACATTCATGTACATTAAATCAAGCGTCCCGTTCGGATGCTGTAGTCGTTGCGGTAGCTCATTACAGGATGCGTGCGAATGCACCGGAAATAGTCTACACTGTCTGCACGCTGCGAGTGTGCCTTGAAGTGCTTTCGGCGTGTGGACTTCGGTGAACCGCTTCCGGACTGTTGCTTTCGCTGTAGCGTAGCCTTCGACGCAACCTTCGGCGTCGTCTACGCCGGTTCCTGTGCCTCGCACTCGTGTGAGAGGACCGCCGCGGTGGCTCCGTCTTCCATTGCAGATACGCCTTCGGGTACAGCCTGAGAAGCAAGAAAAAGCGAACGGCACCTTTGTGAACACCTTCTGGGCTGCAGCAGGATGTCTCCCATGATAGCTTTTACACAGCACAGGCTTGCTTTATGATACTCATATACATTATATTTGCACGACTATTATGTTTGCACGAAGTGAGTTAATGCACGCTATGTCTACTGCCGGTTGAACGGCCAAGTGATGGAGTCGCTTTACAAGTAGCCGGTTTTGGTATGATGGCCGACGAATGCTCGAGTCACTAGTCCACTCAGAATCGTTTTGTACTTTTTTTTAGTATACCTCTTCATAAATTCTCGTGTTTCACCTGCGAACCTGGATTTATACGTGGGGCCAAACGTCGGCCAGCTCCATTGGTCAAACAGTCACGTAATACATTCCCGCAGGCGTCATCGGGCATGGCCACATTCCCATGGCCAGAAGTCACTCGCACAATCGGCATGCCTATACTCTCGACTCCAATGTTTACCTGTGTCGCTTAAGCACCGGAGGAGAGATCGTTGTTCTCTGCATTTTGCACATGGCGCGAACTGATATGTGGAACCCGCGCTGGCCAGCAGGCGCTAGGCAGTTTGAGCGCGCAACTAAGCTATTCTGATGGCGTGAGGCCATGAATATGACACCTCATTATAAAGAAAAACAGATGCGAGCCTGTATCAACAGTTGCTTTAACGCCGTGCTTCGAGCCAAGCTCAGTCCGTGGCCATGCGCGTTGTGAGAAGCGCCTGCGCTCCTATGTTTCAGCACACCGATGCCCCGTTAGTTCAGAAGCTGGACACATGTGCCTCAAAGTGATTGTTTATATGGCTGATGTGAAAGTTGCAGCATGTGCTAACTGAAAGCTGCCTCACGGGGCCCTGTGTTAAGTTTCAGCGTTGGTAGCTATAGGCCGTGCAATTCGACTATCCCACGCGTATTCATCGTCAACAAAGCAAGAAACTAAAAAAAATGCCTGCGCGATCGCATGTGTGGTTTCTAGCCTCGTAAGGCCTGAACAACTAAGCCCGTGTTGACTAACTTGACGCTGGTTAGGCTAGTCGTGGGCTAGTCAGACGATCGTCAAACGGACGGACGAAAATACCGCCCTGCAGTTTCCATCCGAACTGCGAGTGCCGAAACCCGAACTCTGGAACGAAACAGGAAAAAATGTGGTTTTTGGTTTAGGGCGGCCACCTTGTCGAGAGATTTTCTTCCTTGCATTGCTGGCACTTATAGCTTAACCATGCTGCCTTAATCGGAAGTTAACACGAGCTTGCTGCGATTTGGGAATTTACAGTACGGCTGTACTGTTTCAGCGTGTCGCGTCGGGACGCAGGCATAGCAGCACTACACTAGTGAGCGTTTGTAATTGTTGACTGTCAATGAATTATCTAGTGGCGGGAGACCTAAGTAATTGCTGAAACAAGAAAGCGCTTCCTAGTTCAGCGGTCGCTTTTGATACACAAATTTGTAAATTGAAGTAGGCGCGCTCAAAATTACGTATTACGCAGACGCATTGCGCACGAATTGGGCCTGGACAGTGTGACGTTTGTTGCATTAGCTGTAAAATATTGTAGGTTAGCAAATCAGCTACATGTAATTCAATTTAGGTTAGTAAATAAGCAAAAAGCGTTTCAAAGCAGTGCATTCGTAATTTTTTTTTTATTTGGAGTTAACTCACACCAGATCGTCTGCTTTGTGCAGCTATTGGTACGCGTCGTGCCCCAATCGGCCCCTGGTAAATACAGGACAATTTCTCGATTTCTAGCGACTTTGTGTCTTCTTTAGCGATAAATGAGTATTTGTCCATATCTACAGAAATTTCACACTGACAGACTGAAAGAGTGGAACGGCTGACGTAACAGCCGCGATTTTATATCAAGGAAATTACCTTCGCATTAGCATGCGGTCTATGACATTTGATACTACTGCAGCGCAGTGAACGCATATTGCGAAGTGAACTGGATGCAGATGCCCGGGGTTCTTCAACAAAGTACTCCTACGGCAATTACGCCATTCGTACCTGTAGCTGTACTTTCGATGTCTGCGCATTCTGGGGGATATATTTATCTGTAATTGGCGAAATCAACGTATGCTGCAACACCAAGCAAAACAGCACGGGGGATTCTGGGCGGAATGCGGTAAGCGAAAACATATGCTAACACCGAGCACCACAAGGCAGTCGCACCGCTCAGCCGCCGATGATATGCATGCGTATACCAACATTTACTGGGAACCACCCACAGGCAAAACAACCTTGGACAAAGTAGGAGTGGTCATGAGTTTAGGCGAAAGAAAATTCGCCGCGTACATGCGTGTTCCGCTGCGAATGACATGTGAGCACGTGAATGCTACCTCAAAACACGGCATGTGAGAATAACATGCCGCATCATTTACATTTCCATTGAGAAATGGCTCACTGTTTTCACATTGTTATATTCTGCAAGAGAGGTTGGTCGCCAAACTTATTTCGAATGAAGTTCCGCGTAAATTTGGCACATTGCTCTACGTGCAAGGCAAGTTTGGACAACAGCAAATTATAGTCGTGCTGGCGTCTGCTTTCGTGAATACAGAAGGCTTAAGAAGAGGCATTCTCATTCGCATAACAACTTGTGATGCGTAATTGTTTCATGTTGAGTGCAGTGACTTGATGATTTGAATATTGAGGCGAAAGCGTGAAATGGCCCATTAAGCGAGAGATCCGGCGTCTGTAGTGCGTAGCACCGAAACGGCACCTGAACTCGCATTGCTATTGGCTGCGACGGCACGTCTCGAGCTGCGCCTCGACGAAGCAGAGCGGGCGTAAGGGGATTCCGGATGCTGCCATAGCGCGCCAGGTGTTCCATGAGGAGAGAGGGCATGTCCACGACGCGTCGCCCGATGGGCATCGCCGCGTCGATGGCACGCGGCGTTGGCGCCGCAGGCTGCTGCTGCTTGCTGGCTCGCGCAGCACGAAACGCTGTGGTACATTGCTCGCAGTGCAAAACTCGCAGGACCGCTCAGCGGCATTGAATGGCCCATTATTGCTTTCGCATTCCCAACAGCTTAGGTGTCCTCGGAATTTTTTTTGCGAGTTTACGAATAAATTTTAACTATAAAACGTGTTGTCTATTTTCACTCTTTAAATATCTTTCCAGAAAACATAATGGAAAACAAATTATTGACCACATTTTACAAAAAAAAAACGTAAAGGAACCTAGGGAACCTTTTTATCCAAGCTACTGCAGAAGTGGCATGGGAGGTTGGCAACACTTCTCTTGCGTCGCTTTTTCGCTGAACAATTTACGCTTGTCATCTGCTATTAAGGATTGCAAATATTACCAGGCACATATTGACCTGCTCGTGCGTATTCTATCCCTTTTTGTACTAGTAATCGCTAACGACAGCAACAGTAATTTCATCTGAAAGATCTCAAAATCCTCAGCAATTTGTCTAGGCGGTGGAACAAAAGGATTTGAACCTTAGAAATTATCAGAATCGACGCCGCAGTTGCCGACATCATTGTAAACGTTCAATACCTTCATCAGTCGATAAGCTTTCAAGACCAGCCTATATTTGAGATCAATGTGTTAGCCAATAATGTGGGGTGGCTGGCAATAAAAAAAATTATGAAATTCTGGCAAGTTTACAAACCACAGCAAGATTAGACAACTCATTCATTGCGACTTTGAAAGAAATGAGTTGTTCATTTACGTTGGGACCAAGTTCACCAAATAAGAGAAGATTTACTTCGGGTAAATTTCCCATCCAGAAGACTACCGAAGACTTCGAATGTTTCTTTAGCTAGGTGTACTCGGAAAGAAAAATTTGTAGGTAAACAGAGTACAAGAAATCCACTATCGACCCCCTGGTTAACAGTAGAGGGAGCGATTGAGTCGGTTAGGTTGCATCTAGGGCTCAATTGCGGTGCCAACAGAAATTTCGGGGGGCAATTTTAGTTTTTCGAGGCTACTGAAAGATCTCTTCGCAGCATTCTACTTGAAGAAGGAGGAGTATACCTTTTCAGCCCCTCTTATATCGATTTCCCATTGCTCTAGGCGACCAGACGACTTAACAACGCTTAGCTTTAGCTGAGCTAGGGCGAAATGGTGGGCTTACCAAAGCGCGTAAATTGCCGCCAGGCCCCACAAGCAGCTCTGCGTGGCGAGCAGCAGAACCACGGGTGCGGCGAAAGGCCAGGCCACATTCGCCAGTGCCGCGTCAATTTCGAGCCAGGCGAATGTCAGCACCACTGTCATGCTGCCAGCGAAGGCGACGCAGATCAGGAACATCAGGTGATCTTCGAAGTGGTCCTCATCCGTCAGCCATTTGGCAAACGACTGCGCATCCATTAAAAACGGCGTGGTGCACAAGTCAGCAGCGAACCGACGATGCTGGATGTTATATACCAAGCAGTCTACACGTGGGAAGCGTTATTGAGATGCACCCTGCTGTAAAAAATCCGATGGGACCGACCTAAGTAGTCACGCAAACACTTGTTATGCAATTAGAAAGTTTCAAAGCAGAATGATATTTGTAAACTTAGTCTCAACTCGAGTTTAAGTGGCGTCCCATGTCGCATTTCACTCTCATGACCTCGCATGTACGGCATCGCGGAGGAGTTACTTGGCGAAACATGTTCTGTCAACCTTCAGCCCGCAAACTGTGGCAGAAGACTTGAAAGCCTCAGCGCGCGCCACCTAGGAGCTCACGAATTGTAAACAGACCAGGAGCTTAAGGGACATTGGGGCATGCCTGTTCACCCGCTAGCAATGGCTACTTAGGTATTCGTGAGCGCGCTTTTTGTTTTGTGATTGGTTATATACATCCTGTACTTTGATGCGTATTCTGTAGTATACACAGAAATGAATAGTTCCATGAAGCACAATTAGTTTTGCCTGCTTTTTCGCGATACACGTGCGTCATGATACAATAAAGCCCAATGCGCAACACGTTATTATGTAGCATCTTCGTACTGTGACATTACACACTTGAAATGTCCCCCGTGTACGAACGCATAGTACGAGACTTTGGAAAGTTGTTGCTTTTCCATAAACTAAAGAAAATTGTGAATAATGGGTTGTCACGTTGGTCATCAGCACCAGCAGGCTATTTTAAATTCAAAGCAGGATAAAGGCTTCTCGCTGCTATTCTATCTACCTTTGTATTGGATGCGCCGACAGGTCTTTACGTATTTTAGGAACGTTTGCTTTCTGAATTTATTTCACTGGATAGCTAGTGAATGCCTGGCTTTATATAATCCTATGCTTGAGTACTACAAGAAGCTGACAAATAAATAATTTTATTTATTTATTCCAGCAATACATACATACATAAAAGAAAACGTATACATACACCATGAGAAAGAAACAAACATCAAAGTACAAAAGAAAGCAATCATACGCACACTTTTAGGATACCGAGAAAAATAATAGTTGACAATGATATCTAACTAGTCTAACAAAGCATACAACGTATCGTTCGATATTGCACCGACCACTGCAAATTGCAGTCTCTTCCATTCCCGTAAAGTCCTCGCGAAAAAATTCTTGCTAAACAGTTGTTCCTATGAAATATCTGGCGCACTTTATCGATGTGATCGCCTCACGCCGATATATAATGACGTTCAGCTTTGGCCTGGCGAACTACAGAAAATATTTAGGCCAAGTTGTTCCTCCTATCTTCAAGTCACTCCGATTGTAGCTTATCCTTCGCTTGTTTTACGCTTAAGCTAAAAATATAATCTCAAGTAACAAATCTTGCAGCTAAATTTTGCCCCATTTCGAGACGTTTCTTGTCACCAACAATTTGTGGGTCCCAAACTTCGCTTGCATATTCAATAATTGACCTCATGAATGTTTTCTAGATCAGTGCATTAGTAGTCATACTGAAGTTTTCGTATTACGCCGACGAAACATCAAGGATTTGCCTGCACTCGCGATTTCATGATCTACGTGACGATGTTATATTAACTAAGCGGCAAAAAAGGCCGGCAGGTCCCACGCACTGTTGGAATCGATGTAATGCGAAGCAGTGTGAGGGGAGCCTACCAAGTTAACGAAATGAACATGAGAGCACCAAGATGTAGGCGGCTGCTTCATGATCTACGTGACACGCATGCCATGGTATGCATGTCACGAGTCCTCAGGAGTCCCTTTAGCTACACCTAAGAGACCTTAACGCGAAAACCTTAGTCATGCTCTTGACTATGACTTCAACCATCAATCTTTAGCCTTTTCTTTCACTTAGTACCGCCTCCGAACGCATTTCATTGGTTTTTCTGTGTTAATCTTTATCGCTGAGACACTCTCATTTTTGCTGAGTCATGGTCATGACAATGGCTTCTCCCACTATCCATTAGTGTTTGCTTCACTTAGTACCCACGTACGAACCCATTTCAGTGGTCTTTGAGTGTTAATTTCTTTCGCTGAGTCATTGTCATTTGTGCGAAATCATGCTTATGACTGATGTTTAGCATCATCCTTTAGTCTTTCCTTCACTTAGCGCCCACGTCCGAACTGATTCCTGTGGTTTTTGAGTGTTAATCTTTTTTTTCGCTGAATCTTTGTCATTTTTGCTGAGTCATGCTCATCACTACGACCTCTACCATCATCCCCCCCCCCCCCTTTAGTGTTTTCTTCACTTCCTACCCACATCCGAACCCTTTTCAGTAGTTTTTGACTATTAATGTTTTTTCGCTGGGTCATTTTCATTTTACGCGGCTGTTTCAAGACCTACATGACCCGCATTTCATGACTATCATGTCGTGACCTATCATTGATGTTCGTCATACACTCTTGTCATACTATGGCAATTTCGGTACATACCAAGTCAACGAAACGGCCATGAGAGCATCAAGACGCAGGCGGCTAGGTAGATAGATAGATAACTAGATAGATGAATAGATGAATAGATAGATAGATAGATAGATAGATAGATAGATCGACAGATAGATAGGTAGATAGATAGATAGATAGATACTGTCAAAGTGGCAAATGTTCGCAAAAACTGCTTTGCATTTAAAACAAAAAAGAAACAGAAACTCCTTAACGTATATTTAAAGGCACACTGTGGAACCTTTGGTAATATATCCAATGTAACCTAGCCACAGATTAACTTCTAGTTTTCAGTAAAATATCTTTGCAAATACCTATTATTTTGCAAAGGCGCGTAATTTTTAGTTCGGTTCATTTATTCGGTTAACTACTTTGCTTGAAAGGCTAGGTCCGATGCGCGTGTTCATATTGCAGTATGTGGTGCGTAGCACATTATTATATCTTGTTAAAGTGACAGCAGAATTGTGCGACCATCCGCCTTCACAAACCAATTTCCTGCGCCTGCGAAGCTGTTGCTTTCGAGCAGTGGCAATAATAATTTCAGTTGTAATTAAAGGGCATATTTAAAGCTTGGCCCTATATGAATGATCCGTTTAAAACCTTGCCCGCACATAACGCTTTCGAGCACTTGTTAAAGAAATTTATGAAGATGGTATTTCAAACACACACACTTTATTTAGTGTGAACGTTGGCCGTAACGACTCCCGATTTTCACTAAAGGTAACTTGGTGGCGTTTATAGTTACTACAGGACAGCAACTTAAATTCTGAATTGTTCGTAATACGCACCTAATTGGTACGGATAGTTTGCATGCGCAAATTTATCTGAGGCCCCTAATTTGTCCACACAATTTGTAGTTCGTCTACACATTACACATAACATGCCTGTAATATTTCCGAAATATAAACATAGTGCTTTTTTTTCGTTCACCGCGTACACCGGGGAAACAGACTAAGAACCTCGTGTAAAAAAGGAAAAAGGAAAGAAAATAAAAGAAAACAAAGAAACAAAAAGAAACAAGTAAACCATACTCGCTTGTTCTTTCAATCCGATGATATATATCGTCTCGAAGTATTGGCTCAAGACACGCTTGAAAAGTTACTGCATTGGAGTAGGGCGAATTCTCTGGTTATCAATGCGACAAAAACGAAGGCTGTCCTATTCAAACCAACTCGTAAACAAATTTTCCATTGCTTAGACCTACGCCTCGGGGATCAAAAGATTGAGATAGCAAGAGATGTTAAAGTATTAGGTGTTACTTTCAGTGAAGACTTAAACTGGGATTCCCATGTGCATGATGTTGCCAAGAAAGTTGCCAAGGCGTGTGGTGTACTGTCACAATTTAGAGACATAGTCTCATCCAAAATCAAGTTACTCATATATAATGCCATTTTTCAATCACATATTAATTACAGTAGCCTTGTCTGGGGAAACACCACACAAAAGAGTAAATTAAAATTGCTTACGCTACAAAAAAAGGCAATCCGACATATTGGAGGTGTCCCACACGATGCTCATACATCTAACTTATTCAAAACATTTAACGTCCTTCAAATAGAACACCTGTACAATTTTAACCTTTTCATTAAATAAAAGCATGGTCTGAAAAATAAGAGCAATCACTTTCGTAAACTATGACAGCTAAGAAAATCACATGAAACACCTTATGACATCAGACAAAGAGACACATGGTATATACCTTTTTCACGGACAGGATACGGTTTAAAAAGTCTACAGTACATTATGCCAAATTTTTAAATTTTTTGAACAGCAAGGGTATTAACGCTGATACAGTGACAAGGAAAGTGTGGAAAGAATATTTAATTAGAAACGCCTAGTAGTACCGCTGAATGTATTCATTATTTGCAGTAAAGTTCCTCCCTTTTTGTGTAAGTGGTTTGTGTGTACGTTTTTTTTCTTTAATATTCGGCATATTTTTGATATATGCTGGTATTTTTCTTTCACTCTTTGCTGATTCTTATTTTTACACTGTTTACTAATTTTTTTGTATGTACATGTAATTTCACTCTATAAATGCCTACATTTCTTCACTATTTTTGTAATTACTTCTTTTACATGAACATGTATTGTTACCTCGCACTGTTTGCTGCCAAAACTGTTTTAAAATATTAGGGTCAGGAATCCCGTCAAGCTGTTATTTCAGCAGCTTCTAATTCCTGTCCTTTCGTCTTTTTCACTGTTCATTGCATTTGTTTTTGTGTAACCGCTATCATTGTATGAAGATTGCATCATTGTATTTTAACATATCACTGTGTGAAAAAAATGCGCAATAAACCAAAATGAAATGAAAGTTCACTAATTATTTGGAATGGTTCTAATCAGGCAGGCGAGGAACAATACAGTTTCTTGACACATTGCTCTTTATGTAGCCACAGTTTCTACCAAACATACACTTGTTATTCTATCCATTCACTAGAGAGAATAATTGGAAATCACTGCGTGACACTTCCGAACACTTCTTTAAGAGTGTTTTTGTGAAGGCACTATTTCTTACAGACACATATAACACGCAGATTTTACATTCACAAAATTCAATAATAAAGGTTCTGTAGCGCTTGAATGCATAATTTATTCCACAAGCCGTGATTACGCAAACATCTTGATTTTTGCCAACACATAAATCATACCGTGCACCTTATTCTCGCCAAATTTAAACCTCGTGTAACATAAGAGTTCTCATGAAACTGCGAAACATACCTGAATCATACCACATACCGCATTCAAGCATGTGCTAACGTAATTGTTAACAAAGGGTATATTTGATCCTTATACATTCAACTTTTCAAACAATTTCACGACAGCGTTCTCCCCATGTTTTAAAATTTTATTCCCTGTGGTGTTTGCAGTCATCTAAAGGTAGTGGCCCTAATCTTGCGCCGCTCGTAAAATACACTCATAAGGCTCCGGAGCACTTCAATATGTAATTTATTGCAAAGCACACAACTTATCTGTGCACCTTGAACTTCGCTTATATTTTCTCCATAACTTGCCCTTAACATTCGTCTAATGTAAACAAGGTGCCCTGTTGAGTTCACTGAGGACACAAATAAGTTCACTACTATCGTCGCATGACAAAGAAAAACCGAAATACGAGGGTTCCGCAATTATTTGCAACGCTCCTAATTAGACCAGAAACATGAAAGTTTTGCTACATATTAAGCTTAACATTATTCCTGCTTTCACAACTTCAGAAGTTGTTGCCATGTACAATATTTTAAACTCTTGGTAACATTGTGTATAACGGCTGTATGATACTCTAGAACGCCTGGATATGTTACTCTCTGCAAAGGCCCTTATAAACCTACAGAGAATAAACATTTGTCCGTTCCCAACTCACAACATGTCTCCCACTGTTGGACCTCTTATGAAACTACTATACAGTATTAGCAACAAAATAAAGGAGAGTCGGAAAATTAAAAAAAAATATGTGTAGGTCAGTGATTTTAGACAAAAACGATTCCGAAGAATAATCAGTTTGAGACATTTCATACACTACAACTATATGGACCATGCGCGCGCAGCACCAACCGCTTCCGAAAAGTGCGACTTCCTCTTCTTCTCTGCGTCCAGCGCTTTTCGCTTGCGCTACACATCACGCAATACTGCCGTTCTGTGTGCCTCCTGGCAGAGCTGGTACTAATGCGGGTGAATATGGAGTAAGTTTTTGAGGAATCCGGTCGAGTGTGACGAAAAAAAACTCATTTACTTTTTATCGGTGTGCTGCGCATTACTTTTACATTTTGTCACGATAGTGCAGAAAAACCGTTCACATACCTTCTGTTGGCTTTGGCGCGTGCTAACGTCGTCGGTTGGAATGATGACATCCATACGTAAAATGCGTATCTGGATGTGAGCACACGGAGTCCCGTTTTCTGCATTTAGTGAGAGAGAAAGAGGAAACGCTGAGAGGTTAACACTAATAACTGTCCTGTTGTTAATAACTGCCTGGTTTTGCTTCACAAAAAATCTCGAAAAGGATTTTAAAAAAACATTATGCACATCTATCGCATTTGTTGCGATTTATCTCAAGCGAAACGTTCGTTAAGGGGTCATTAAACGGCTTATAAATTTGTCCATTTCATTAATGCGTCTTTGGCGTAAAGGAAACTGGTGCGCGCATGCGCTCTCGCGTACTCGTGCTACGCTATGTGACAAATCGTACACAGGCTTGAATTTCTTAATTTCTTCCGATTTATTTTAAAGATACTGGCTGTTTCTGGGCTAATGTCTCGTTGTGTTATACAGATATTACCATCATCTCAATGAGCTATTTATCTACCGCCCGTTCTTCGTCAATCCCCTGTTATGGGCATGTGCCATAGTACGCAGAGCATCATCGCAGTCAACTAGTGGTGGCCATGTGAAAGTGCTAGTGGCTGTTGGCACAGGTGACGTCTATGTGCGGTTGGGACCAGGGCATCGGTCTGATGCGCTTGGGGGGACGAGGTTCGAATCTCACTGCCATACGCGCTTCCTTTTTTTCTGACAGCGGAGTCAGAAAAAAAGGAAGGCGATGTTGTGTGTATGCAAGCATCGAAACCAATCTTTGTAGCTGTCAATATTCCATAGGAATGTGCGAATACTCGAAACTTTCGAGTGATGAATCGAATAGTGCCCTATTCGATTCGCTCTTCACTAATTGTAAATGCGAATCTTTTTAATACCTTTCAAATACATCAAGACATTAACTGCATCCACATAAAGGTAACATTGCAGTAAAGATACGGTAAATTTCCACCCCGTCGGGCATATTATAGACATGGGCAATTGTGTAGTGGAGCAGGTTACATAAGTTAGGTAGCCATGCTTTAGAGGCTGTACAGTGATCGTTTGTACCCTTTGAATAGCCCTGTGCGTGCGAAGAAACTACTTGTTTACTTCTAATGCCCCGTTTGTGCTTTTGATATACAACGCTTCATAACTTACTATAAAACGACAGCAACTTTCCAACTTTAAGAATACAGGGATGTGAACAACTTTGTGTAATAATTGTGACAATGGCTATTCATTATTAGAAAACTAATCTAAAAGTCTTCAATTCGCTTCTGGCACTATTTCATTCGGTCTCAAAAATCACTATTCGCACAACCCTATAATGCATATTTTTCGTGCTGTTTTTTGCACCTGCATTACAAACAAGACTGTCACATAAACGTCCACTCTAAGCATATTACACGTACATTGCACCCTGAAATCAGTGTTCCTACACTACCTACAAATCATTAAAACTCTCCAATATGGTGAAAGAGATTCAAGGTCCCTTTAAATGCCTTGAAAATAGATGTGCTCCTCGATTTTTTATTGCGATAGCAATTATATGGACACTCAAAAAGCAGATTTCTGCCGTCGGCGTCGCCGTGAGGTTCCGTATGACGTCAATGGAGATGAAATCGTCGCCGCGCGCCGAACGCTGTATGTGCGAGTGAAAGGGCGCGAGGGCGCGCGCTTTCACGGGGAGCGAACGCACGGCGGAGAACAAACGCGCGTTCTGCGCCATGCTCGCTTAAGGGCTGCAGAAGTAGGCGTCTCTTTCCTCCTTTACAATCACCATATATGTAGAGCAAACGCGCCTTCTTCCGACGCGCGAGAGGCTGTGGGGGAGGGGGGGGAGGGGGAGGGAAGGGAGGCGACGTTTAGCTGCGGCACCAAGTGCCTGTTTATATCAGAGGCTCCGGCAACAGTCACCAACGCCGCACGCATTTTGAGCGAACGCGGGCAAAACGACGACGGCGTCGACAACAGTTCTGCGTGTTGCCGGTGCTGCTGCATGTCCAAGTTTATACAGCTGATAAAGCTAATATCATTACTCCGTATAGCTCTCTACAAATTTGCTATCGCAATTGATGCTTCGCCTTTCAGGTGAAACTGCGACAACTTTTTTTTTGAAAACGAAGGTTGGGGGGTATGCCATGGACACTGTATATCGGGAAACGATCCTAGATATTTTCTGTTCAGCGTGTCGCTAAGTGATTGAATGTGGTGTGCCCACAGCCACCAATGACAGGCTCGTTTAAATGACCATTGTCATTGCTGAGCTAGACGAAGCCAGACCAAGTGACCAAGCCGCACCACTATTCTTGTAGTTTTGCTTCTTGATTCGCACCACAGCCATCATGGCTCCATTTAGGCTTTAGATATTCCTGGCAGAAAGTAAGTTTCAGCCTGTTGGATTTAATGTAGTGAGTATATTTGACTGAAGCTGGACACTACTAACCGTCATTCTTGAATGCGAATGACATAAACCACCGCAACGCCAGACATACATACCACAACTTGTCTGTCTTAGCTCCAGGAGGTCAGAACCCCAGGAGGTCAAAATTATTCCGGAGTCCCCACTACGGCGTGCCTCATAATCAGATGGTGGGTTTGGCATGTAAAATATCATAATGGTTTTAACGCCGCATTTCGAAAAACCAAAACATGACTGCTTAAGCAATCCACCAGTCACCCCAAAACTTCGCAGCATCTACTCGCAGCACAAATGATAGCAGTACTGATCATATCATCACTTCTGAAAGTTGTAGTATTGATTTTTTGCAAACAACACAACTGCAATGAACCGCCTCAATCAACTCCGCTCAGGCTGCGGCGGTCGTACTATATTAATTTCAGGCAGGGTTTGTACAGAACATTAGACCCAAAATCTAAGGAAGCGAAAACCGAAATTCTAGGAGGCGGAAACAAACCTTATTTCTACACATACATTGGAAAATAACGAAACCTACTCCTTCTTTGCCGAAATTTCTTGCAGCTAAGTTTAGGCCTTGATACAAAGCCTGATATGAACTTTTCTTGCCACTGTTACTTCCAGCAACTGAGGTCGGATGATGCAAACACCATAAACGCAAATGACACCCCTAAAGCGTGTGCAATACCTGGTACACAATGTACATACATAATGTTCTGCCACTTCGCACACACCATGCTACCATACAAAGGCATTGAAGTGTGCAGTATTTCGTCATAAAGTAAGTAAGAACTGTGAACACCCGTTTCGCGTTGCGAATTGGTATCCTGGTTGTAAGGCTTTAACACCGGCCACGGCGGCCGCATTTCGATGGGGGCGAAATGCGAAAACACCCGTGTACTTAGATTTAGGTGCATGTTAAAGAATCCAGGTGGTCCAACTTTCCGGAGTCCTCCACTACGGCGTGCCTCATAATCAGATCGTGGTTTTGGCGCGTAAATTCCCATAATCATTTAAGGCTTTAACACTCAAACTGAACTTTCGTATGAGATCCGCTCCCTACTTGAACAAAAATCCTAATTGTCAGTTTTTCAGGACATGTCTTTATAAGCTCCTAGTGCCCGCAACTTGCACCAGTTTCCCGTGTGATGAATGCGCAAACTGGCCAACGTACCCGAGCAGTTGCAAGTCGTCACCATCCTGGTCTGGTTGTCGCTGTCCAGGCGGAAGCGCACTCTACCCACTGGTGGACGGTCGGGTACTGCTGGTGCTTCTGCCTCCGCACTTTGGTCTCCATCCACGACGATGTCCACGGAGCTCGCCCCATCGACAGCGGAGGCTGCGAGTTGTACATGGTCCGAACTGGCAGCAGTGGCGGTAGATAACTCCTCAGCATGATGTCCCCTGTCACCTTCTTGGGACTCGGTTAGTGCATCTTCTCCTGTGGTTTCGCTCATCTGTTTCCGAAAATGCAAACCAGAGGGCGTCACTAATTTGATAAACATCCTGGAGACATCATCCCAGGTTTCTCAGCGATGACCAACAATTTTATCTTTCATTCGTGTTGTATCTCCGACTGGCCCTGTGGAGCGGCAGCCAGCGCAAGCAAGCACGACGACAGTAGCCAAACGAAGATCCCTTAACCGATTAGTAGCGGGAATATATACAAACTAGGGGCCACCCGTGGCGCCCTCCAGTACAACATAATAACACTATAACAATTCTGAATCATAACGGAGCTTTGAAATAGGCTATGTTGAAACGTGGACTGGTAAGCGAATGCTGGTGATTGTGATGATGACAATGACAAAGATGTTTATTTGCCTCAGTACATGACGCATCAGTACATGACGTGAGGGGAATGCAGAAAAAGCTGCCACATGGACAGCTTGATGAAGCCGCAGGCCCCCTGACTGATTGGAACGGGCAGAAGACGTCAAGGGTCACTGGACCGTAGTTTCTAGGTTTTTTGCATTGAAGGTTGCGAGAAGAAACGTAACGCGCATACTGTCCCGTGCAATTGGCTTCTTGAGAATGCGTGAATATGTACTACCATAGTAACTGCCCGAAATCGTCAAAGGAGAAAGGCGTGTCGCCTCGGAGTCCAGTAGCAGGAAATTTTCCCGCACATTAAAAATCTGGCGTTACTGTGGGGCATGTCTTCGGGGGCCCACTGTACTCTTCTTAAAGATTGCATTTCTTTACCAGATGCACTGATCCTTATGCACAGACTGAGCCTACTCGGCATACACACCTTATTCAACCAACCACCTCTCTGACCACACTACACCTCCATGCTTTCTTGCTTTCTCAGTTGAGTTTTGTTTGCGAAGATCTTCACATCTAGAATAGTTAACTGTTGGGCTAGTTGGTGTTCCATAACTGAACAAGTAACGTGGCGCAATACAAAACACGGACACAAGAAAAGCAGACAAAGGCAAGCGCTACTCAAAACTGTTTATTCGAAAGGAATCATTGTACATATATCCTGCCTTTCTTGTATTAGTGTTTTTTATTGCGCCAAGTTACTTATTCAGATATTAACATCATCTATTATAATTTAGAGCTTTGAAGGAATATATGATTGTGTCACAAGTACCGTTACCTATGGTTTAAAGATATACTGGTACACTATAGCAGGAGGTGAGCAAAAGCTAACTGTTTCCAATTCTAAGCAGCAAGTCACTATTTCTTTGGTATTTACACACATAATCAAAGGACACGTCAACACCGAACGAGAGAACAAGAATTTATACCAATTTCTTGATCCTATATTTGTGCAGAAGATAGAAGTGTTGTATGGGGTAACGCACTACTGTACATGCTTAGGCACAAAAAAAGAGCGAAAACCACGGGGACAAACAAAAAAAGTACATGACACTAGCGATTAACTCGCAACCAAATATTTATTTTCGGAAGAACCAACACCTGTATATATGTATTTCTAAAAAACTGTGATCGCACCTGGCCGTGTAGTGCAGGACGTCTCATCGCAACCCCTATTGACGCCGACACAAATGGAAGTGTTGGAACAAGTCAATTGACGAAAGAGATAATGGAGGCAAGCACCAAGACGTAGGCGGCTTTCATGACCTACATGACAAGCATGCCATGACATTCATGTCATGATTCCTCAGGAGTCCCTTTAGCTACACCAAAGAGACCTTCAGGCGAAAGCCTTAGTCATGCTCATGACTATGACTTCGACCATCAACCTTTAGCCTTTTCCTTCATTTAGTTCCACATCCGAACACATTCCATTGGTTTCCGAGTGTTAATCTTTTTGAATGTGAAGTGTTTCCTTGGCGAACATTTGCTACTTTGACAGTATCTATCCTCTATCTCTCTATGTTGCCGCCTACGTCTTTGTGCTCTCATGGTCGTTTCGTTCACTCGGTATTTCCCAAAAGGGGCGTACTATAACAAGAGTATATGACGGACACGTGATATGTCATGACATGGGTGTCATGTAGGTCATGAAAGAGCGCCATACGTCTGGTGCTCTCAAGGTCGTTTCGTTAACTTGGTAGGTACCAAATTGGCATAGTATGACAGGAGTGCATGACGAACATAAGTGATAGCTTATGACGTAAATGTCATAACATGAGTGTCATGTAGGTCATCACAATGACCCAGCAAAAAATCAACCTTCAAAAGCCACTGAAATGTATTCTGACGTGGGTAGTAAGTGAAGGAAACTAAAGGATGATCGTAGAAGTCATAGTCATGAGCATGACTAATGAAAAACGTCAATGACTCATCGAAAAAGGGTTAACGTCCCAAAACCAATGAAATGGGTTCGGAATTGGGTATTAAGTGAAGGAAACACTAAAGCATGGTAGTAGAAATTATAGTCATGAGCATGACTCAGCAAAAATGACATGACTCAGCGAAAAAAGATTAATATTCAAAAACCACTTAAATGGGTTCGGACGTGGGCACTAAATGAAGGAAACAGTAAAGAATTGTGGAAGTAGTCATAGTCGACCATGACTCAGCAAAAATGAGAATGACTTAGCAAAAAAAATTAACACTCATGAACCAATGGAATGGGCTCGGGTGTGGTACTAAGTGACGGAAAACGCTAAAGGTTGATGGTCGAAGTCATAGTCTTGAGCATGACCAAGGCTTTCGCCTTAAGGTACTTTAACTGCAGCTAAAGGGGCTCCCGAGCACTCATGACATGAATGGCATGACATGCGTGTCATGTAGGTCACGAAACAGCCGCCTACGTCTTTGGCGCTATCATGGTCGTTTTGGTAACTTGGTAGCAGTGTGCGCGGAGCACACTGCTTCGCATAACATAGGTTACCACAGGGAGTGGGATCTGCCGACTTTTTTCACTGAGTCATTCTAATTTTTGTTCGGTCATGGTCATGGCTATGACTTCTACCACAATCTTTTAGCGTTTCCTTCACTTAGTGCCCACGTCCGAACCCATTTCAGTGGTTTTTAAGTCTTAATATTTTTTAGCTGAGTGATTGTCATTTTTGCTGAGCCATGTGACTGTGACTTCTACCACCATACTTTTTGTGTTTCCTTCACTTAATACCTACATCAAAACCCATGTCAGTGGCTTTTGAGTGTTAATCTTTTTTTCGCTGAGTCATTGTCATTATCGCTGAGTCATGCTCATGACTATGATTTCTACCATGATCCTTCAGTGTTTCGTTCACTTAGTGCCCATGTCCGAACCCATTCCTATAGTTCTTGAGTGTTAATCTTTTTTCGCTGAGTCTATTTCATTTTTGCTGAGTCGTGCTCACGACTACAACTTCTGCCAGCATCCTTTAGTATTTCCTTCACTTAGTACCCAAGTCCAACCCTTTCAGTGGTTTTTGAGTGTTCATCTTTTTCACTGGGTCATTGTCATGACCTACGTGACAAGCATGTCATGACATTTATGTAATGACCAATCACTTATGTTGGCCATACACTCCTGTCATACTATACCAAATTTGGTACCTACCAAGTTAACGAAAAGAACATGACAGCACCAAGATGTAGGCGGCTGTTTCATGACCTACATGACCTGCATGCCATGACATTCATGTAATGACATGAATATCATTCATTTATTTATATGATATATCATATCATATCATTTATGTTCGTCATACACACTTGAGATAGTATGCCAACTTTAGTACATACCAAGTAAACGAATCGACCATGAGAGCACACACACGTAGGCGGTTAGATTGATAGATACTTCCAAAGTAGGAAATGTTCGCCAAGAAATGGCTCACATTTCAAAGGAGAATAGCCGAGAGATGATAAATTACATCTCCAGTACAGTAGTTTGAAAAATGGCAGTTTCAGTCGAAAATAATGTCCTAAGACAGCATGCAGACCAGCTCTCCCAAACCGGAAATGTCTGTTAATTAAACACAACATCAAACACTTAAGCCTCCTAATTAAGCCGAGTATGTTGAAACATGGAAAATTTCATTTATCGATGATTTACATATATCGGCAATGACTTAGTAGATTCAGCGTGCATGTGTTGCACGTGAAGTTGCTTAAGCACGAGTAAGCACACATCTATAAACAAACTTATTTGTATGGAAACGTTGCAAGGGGCGAAAGTGGCAGACTTCCGACGCTGCTCGATGAGCGTCCGGGAGAGGGGGGGGGGTGTATTCTGTAAGAGGCCACGTAGTAGATATCCACTTCGGCTGTCGCGATTGGCTCAAGCGGCACGCGCGAGAAGGATACTGGCAGGCTCCTCCTCGCGCGGTGCCGCAGCAGCCAATCGTGACAGCGAAAGTGGATAGTTCACTAGGTGCACTATTGAAAATACCCCCCCCCCCCCCATTTCTGATCTGGGCGACAACCTCCGAGCCGACGCCAGAGGCACTGGCAACAGTCACGGACGCCGCGCGCGTTTCGTGCGAACGCGGGGAAAACGTGGACGGCGTTGACAACAGTTCTGCGCGTTGCAGGTGCTGCTACATGGGCTCCCGGCTAGTGAAGAGGCCAAGTGAGAGTCGGGAGTCTGAACGATACGGACCAACGCTTGCTGGTTGTAGCCGTGGAAGAGGTCATCGAATGCAACGAAGTAGCGGCGACGGGGATCAGAGAGGACGTAAGGCCTGGAATTGTATGAGTCAGTGGGTCTTCAACGATGGCTGCTTTTAGGCGGTCAATAGAGACCGTGTCGTGGCACCCGTACAATTCAAGCGTATAGAACTTGTTATTGCGCTTAATGATGCGATAAGGGGCATCGTAAGGGCGCTACAAAGGCTTGCGGACTGCGTAGCGACGGACAAACACATGCTGTTGCCGTCTCCAAGACAAGGGAGATGTAGGGCGAATCACGGTGTTGTGGGCGAGGATGCGGGACACAAAGATTGCGCCGAGCGGAGCGCAACTGCACCACAAGCTCGGACAGGTCGGGACAAGGTGAGTGTGATGTAGGGTCGAAGAGTTCTCTGGGAAGGCGGAGTTATGAACCATATAATAAATCAGTAGATGTACACTTGATGTCCTGCTTTAACGTTGTCCTACGGCTAAGCAAAACAAGAGGCAGGGAAACTGATCAGCTGACCGTGTCGGGTTGTGCCCTGAAAGATGCCTTCAGTGTCCGGTAGAAACGCTCGACCATGCCAGTTGCGATGGGGTGGTATGCTGTGGTACGAATCTGCGAACTTCCTAGCAAGGCCATGAGCTTTTTGGAAATGGAAGACGAACTGTCTACCTCGATCGGTGGTGATGGCAGATGGAACGCCGATACGTGACACCCATCCCGAAAGGAAAGCTTTAGCGATGGTTTCACTTTTGATGTCGGGAATGGGGAATGCCTCTGGCCACCGAGTAAAACGGTAAATGCCCGTTAGCAAGTAGGTGTCTCCATATGATGGAGGCCGTGATGCTAGGATGTCAACATGAACCTTGTCAAAACGGTCCGAAGGTGGTGGGAAGGAACCATATGGAGACAACGTATGATGATGGACCTTGGATTGCTGGTAATTCAGACAACTGCGAGCTCACCACGAATGTCCTTGTTGATGCCCGGCCAGACAAAACGCCGGGTGAAAAGATCTTGCGTGCGCGGATACCGGGATGCGAGAGGCCGTGTAGGGAATCGAAGACAACGCTACGGATATCACTGTGAACAAGAGGTCTTGGTTTGCCAGTCGACATGTCGCAGAGAATGGGAACAGTAGAGAACGGAACGGTCACTTCACAAACCTTGAGCGTTCCAGAGTCCAGGCGAAGCTTAGCAATTTCTGTGTCTTCTAGTTGCGCTGAAGTGAGGGCGCTGTATTCTACAGTTGTTGGCGATGCGGTGGAAGATACGGACAGTGTTAGTTGAGAGAGCGCATCGACCGATAACCTTGCACGTGCCGGATACGAGTCGTGAATTCCGATATATAAGCGAGGTGACGACTTTCACGGTGTGAAAACTAGCTACTGGCAGATTTGATGGTAAACGTCAACGGCTTGTGGTCTGTGGCGATGAAGAAACTTCGGGCTTCTAGGAAATGCCTCAAGTGACGCACAGCCATGTAAGCAGCGAGGATTTCATGGTCAAAAGTGCTGTAATTGCTTTCGGTGGAGTAGAGCTTGCGTGAAAAGAACGCTAGCGGTTGCCACGATCCGTCAACGCACTGTTGCAACCAGTAAGGCGGCTCCAACTGCCACATCTGATGCGTCTGTCATGATACAGGGTGGAGCATCAGGTATTCGGTGAACAGGAAGAGTGACGTGTGCGAGCTGGGTCTTAATAGCCTAGAAAAAACTGGACACATTTTCAGACCATGTAATGGCAGTAGAGTTGTTCTTGCTTCCCTGAAGTAGATCTGTAAGTGGACGAATCAGATGAGCCCAGCGGGGGATGAAACGCTGATAGAAATTAATCAGTCCCAGGAACTCGCGTAGTTTACGTACGGAAGTGGGCTGAGGAACATCGCGAATGATTGGTCTGATCAACAAGGTGTCCAAGAAAGTCAGATTAGGGACGCCAAACGTACATTTGGATTTGTTGTCGATTAGGCCGTACTCGTCATGGCGTTGGAAAAGCTGTCGAAAGGGTGGAAGGTGGTCGTCTGCACCGCGGCTAAAGATGAGAATGTAATCGATGTAGGCAAAGCAGAACGGAAGACCTCGTGTGACTTTATACGAAACGCTGGAAAGCTTGAGCGGCATTGCGGAGACCAAAAGGCATCCGCAGGTATTCAAAGATGCCAGAAGGCGTTATGACAGCGGTCTTGGCAATGTCAGAGGGTTTGACAGGTATCTGATGGTACCACTTGACGAGGTCGATCTTTGAAAAGATGGTGCTGTTAAATCCGCGATGTTAGGCAGGGGGTACGATCGGAAATAGTGGCGTTGTTCAAGACGCGGTAGTCACCGCAGGACCGCCAGTCACCTGGGCGCTTCTTGGACACCAAGTGCCCAGGACATGCCTAGACTTGATGATGGTCGCACAATGCCAAGCTCGGGGATAATGTTCAAATTCGGCTCTGGCGATGTTGAGTCGATCGGGTACGAAGCGTCGTGAACGACTGTGGACAGGTGGTCCTGTAGTGATAATATGGTGGGTGACATCGTGCTTGACAGGACGCATGAAATTCGATGGGCGAAGTGGAAATTCGTCGATTAATTGTTCATAGACGGATGAAGGTGGCTTCTTCATTACAATGCTGAAACCGCCTGTGGACGCTATACCTTGCACTGTTAGGTGTGTCGTAGCATCGACAAGACACTTGGGGGCCATGTCCACAAGCAGGTCAAACCGACCAAGTCTGCACCAAGAATCGGGCAAGCCACGTCCGCTACGAAAAAAACCCATCGGAAGAAACGCCGGAGTCCAATGTTTAATGTGAGGGCGCGTTAACCGTAAGTCACGATGTTGGTCTTGTTGGCGGCTTGGAGCGTAACTGCAGATCGGCAATTCGTCGAAAATAAAAGGCAGGGTAGAACAACGCTGACTTCGGCTCCCGTGTCCACTAGGAAACGGAGCCCAGACGCCTTGTCGAGAACGAAGAATAAGCGGCTGCTTGGTGGACCGATACCACCCGCCGCTTCTAGTGGTGAGCCGGAGAGTTTCCTGAGTAAGTGCAGGGAGACGCGAACTTTCAGGCGGCTGCGCCGAAGGTTCGGTGGTACCAGCAGGCGCCGGGACGCGGCGATCAAGATGACGAACGCTGGCATGACGAGGTGCGGCGGCGTCACGGGGGTCGAGAGCGTGCTGATAGGGTGGCAATCTGCACGGATAGGTGGTCTATTTGGCTGTGAAAGTCGTCGCGAAGTGCCTGCAGATTAGGTGCCGACAGACGAGAGGAGACATTTGTTGCGGACGTCGTCGCGATCGAAGAAATGGGTGGGGAGGTGACGTCCATCACGGAGTCAGCAAGTTACGCGAGATTCGCCAGAGAAAAACCAGTTGCAGCGGCGAGCATCATGCCGACAGTGGAAGGCAGGTGCTGCAAGAACAGTTCTCGGAGTAGGTCTTGCTCGAAATAGGCAGCCATATCCCCGAGGAGCTGCAAGATGTCGCAAAAGCTGTGAAGGCCTGCGGTCGCCTAGTTCTTCATCTGAGAGTATCTGCTAGAGTCGTTGCCTTTCCGACGATTTAGTAGGCTTGAGCTCAGCCGAAAAAACGTCATAAGGGTTTGTCGCAGGTGGGTAAGAATGAGGGCTCGGATTTCCGCGGCAATCTCTGGAGGAAGTGCAGACACAACGTGTTGAAAGTCTGCGATGTTACCCGGGCCGTCATGAACTGGCTGTTGACGGGCGCTAGCCAGAGGGAGGGATCAGCTGGCTAGAAGATCGGAAGGTGGAACGAGAAAGCCGAGACTGCCTGGGACGCTGCGGGGTCGGAGACGCCGGTGGATTCCATTCTCAGCGTAGTTAGCGCAAAGTCTCAAAGTTTCCAAAGTCCGTGGTCATCAATATTGTAGATGTAGCGGGCGTGTGTTTCACGTGAAGAAGTTGTTTAAGCACGAGTAAGCACACATCTACAAACAGAAATTTACTTATATAGAAACGTTGCGAGGCGAGAAAGTGCCAAAGACTTCCGACGCTGCTCGACGAGTGTCCAGTTCTGATCTGGTCTAAAACCTCCGAGCCGACGCCAGAGGCACCGACCACAGTCACGGACGCCACGCGCGTTCAGTGCGAACGCGGGGAAAACCCGCACGGCGCCTACAACAGTTCTGCGCGTTGTTGGTGCTGCTACAACTTCAAGGAAGGGTTTTTTCTAGTTAAACTGCACCGTTGCGCAAGAACGTAATGTGTGTACGCCACATGGCGTCATTAGTGCTGCAAGCAGTATAATCCAATGCTTACTTCCAAAGAGAATAATACAATACTCCAAACGCTCTTATACGAAAAAACAACGTACGCAGTGGTGGTTTATCCGTAACGCGCTTGCGAGTGGCTTTCAGTCCTCGTGAGAGGCAGCTAAAGCAGCTATGCATACGAGTTCATTTTCTGTACGTGTAAAGTGAGCCTAAAATTGCAACGCAATCGTGTACGCATGGGGGTTCGAGCCATTAATACATGCTTTCTGAAACTTCAATCTAATTCTTGAGCGCCTGGTCAAATTACAGGATGGCACACTTATTCCGCTAAGCTCGCCAGTAAAGAACACGAGGGACAGCAAGATTCTGCCTGGTCGCAGATAACATCATGTCCAGATGGCAAGCAATCACAGTAATTGCTAAGTTAGAGTCTGATTTCACAGAACCATCGTTGTAAATTGTCGCACTAACGAGAAAACAGACGAAGGAAGTCGATCGAATAATAAATCACGTACCAGATCTGCAGATGTAGATGTAAATCTAGATCCTTGCGGTAGAATGCAGAATGGCGCTTGCTCACGCTAAGGGCTTCTTCTTCCTTTATTTATTGCATGCATTGTCCACGCGTCATCAGTGGGATGATGATTATGGTCCTAAGCAGAGGTATGCACCCACTTCTGGAGGTAGGCGAGGAACAGTCAGCTAGAAGGGAGCATATAGGCCAACATATACTCTTAGGAGAAACAGAATGCAAAGAGAAGGTGCTCAAAATGCAGACAAATGTGTAAGTGAGATGCCAAGCTACGTAAAAATAAATTACTCGTATCAAGGGATATATGAAAGAATGACTAAATGCAGTGTTAATATTCGGAATATCGAGCGATGATGCGATATAATACTTGAATATTATTCCAATTGCGTTATTCGCTTCGTAGAGTATTAAAGAAGTGTTCATTAGAAAGCATTTGTCTGAATATATGAGAACTTTCCTGAAAATATGAGAAAGCGTTTCCGATAGCAGTACATGACGGTTTTGATTGTTTCGGTTTGATTGTAGTTGTAGTAGCACGGAGAATCAGCTTCCAAGAAGAAGGAAATTTTTGTGACGGGACTCCATTTCATCTTCGTTTGTGGAAGTCAGTGGAAGGTATGGATTGCTGGGATCTGCCAGGTGACATGTCCATGCCTGCGTTCGGTTTTTGTTTTGACATCTCCTGCTCTGGGAGTTCGATCAAGTATCAGGTGATATTTCTGCGTATTGTCTTTCTCGTTACGCTCTCTCTCCGGTTCAACAATTGCAATTGTGTGTTTTTGAGTTTGTCAACCTAGCTGTATGTCTGTATTCTTACTTCGGCTAGGGGCGTCCTCGTGGTTACCCTCGGTCACTCCCGCGGAGCTGCCACTCTAATTTCTTCTCCGTAGTCATTCCGCCAACGTTCCCATAACCATGCTGTCGACCAATGAGGGCACGATCATATGCACAACGCGAAGGCGATGCAGGCGTTACTTTTGACGGCCTCAGCATACTTCCAGTAGATAGCTGAAGTTCTCCAGTTTGCGACAGGTGGCACGGTGGTTGTACAGTAAAAACTCAGACTGATAATCTCAGATCTTTATTTTCATCGACACTTCTGTTTCTTCTTAATACGATCCCCAGTAAGTGAAATGCAGCCGTCTCGTCGTTTCTAGCAAGATTAGATAACGTCTTTTGACGCCTAATGTCTCAACTATACGCTGTTTTATATAGAAGAAATGTACTTTGTTTACCGTGCAGTACATAAACAAGTCCAAGACTGCCGTATCTGGACTGTAAAACGGGTATGTTCATTGTTGCGATGCTTTGGGAAATGGTAATATATCACATTGCTTTGATGTGCAACAAAACATGGGCTCAGGTGTAGAAATGCATTGTGGGTCATTTTTAGCAGGTGTCAGAAAATGGCTTCGTTTATGTCATCTAGGCGTGGTAGAAATGGTGGGACGCGTATATTTCACTTGGGAGGTTACAGAGAAAAACTTGCCGAATATTATATTTCAGAAATGAAGATTTCAGGGCACCACTCTTAGCCCATATCGAAAGGCGACCAAGGGTCCGATATTTTTATTACTGAAATCATAACTAGCCAATAAATATATACACCAAGGACAGCATAAGGGAAATCACAAGTACTTAATAACTGCTTGAAAAAATTCATCCCCAGCTTTTTCCGGAATTGATTATTGATTGATTATCGATTAGCTATTGATTGGTCACAGATTGGCTACTGATGACTGACTAAGCTTAAGTAGTCCCAACCATGCTTTGCTAGACTTAGCCAGGTTCAGCTTCGCTAGTTCGCATGAGTATGTGCCATTTCGCTTGGACCCTTTCTGCACTACGGCCAAGATCGGCCCACAGTTTCTGTTCGCGGTTGACACATTACGCCCGGCTTAAACAGCTCCGCTGTTAAAGTCACAGGCCTGCGCGGCACACACAGCACAGTCACAGCGTAAGCTGGTGGAGCGGCTCAAGAGTGCTCCAATTTCGGTACCACGCATAACAAGGTCTTCGCGGCAGTCTCTTCGCCTCGTTTTGACGAGAGCGATCTGAACTGTTCGCCCGGCGTCGACGGCGAGCTGCGGTTTGTAATGCCCTCGGCACAGCAGTCTGCTGAGCCCGATGATGCCTGGTTGTAGCCGCGCACATAGCTCTAGATTCGCTTCTTCAGCAGCGGTTCGTACCTTGCGAGGAGACGCCATAACGTGTACCGAAGAGATACCCATAATACGTGGCGCACATCTCACATCGGGATCCCGTTGATTGCGTGCCTCGTATGAATCGCATCTCGTCGTCTCCGCCTGCGCACGCTCCGTTTGCAGGCTCCTTAACTAGATGGCGCCACCATACTGGCGGAGGCTCGGGTTGTGTGCGCCTTCCTAGGGCGCGTTTATAGGACATTTTTCCGCGGCCTGCTAGCATGCGCTTCGTGGCTCAGTGGTAAAGTATCCGACACATACGCAGCGGCCTGTGTTCCACCCCGGCGGGGACGGGGTACTTTTTGTAGCGATAGCTATATTCCGCCAGGTTTTTGCCTCTTCGCCGTCGCCGCACTTTGAGCTGTGACCGCACTGTGACGTCACACCACGGCCCTCGGCTCTCCAGCAACTCAGCTCGTCGCGGTCGCCACTCGGCCACCGCTCCTGCCATTGGGCGCTCGCCGCGCCCTCTGTGTGACGTCACACCACGGGCCTCGATTCTCCGGCGACTCGGCTTGTTGCGGTCGCTGCGCGGCCACCGCTCCTACAGGCGCGCGTCCACCGTTTCCTGGCAACCGCCACAGTTGGAGCGCTCGCCGCGCCCTCTGTGTGGCATCACACGGAGGGCCTCGATTCTCTGACAACACGCCTCGTCGCGGCCGCCGCGCGGCCACCGCTCCTGTCGTTGGTAAAACCCCTTGATCTTGAAAGTAGCGACACTCTCCTCCCCGCCGCGCTTTCCTCCTCGATTCTCCTCGCCCGCCGGCTGCGCGCGCTGCGCAGGACACGCTATTGCGCCTGGGCTCCTGCGGACGGGCCGCGGAATTCGATGAAGGCGCATGATTTTGGGCCAGTTGCGCGCCCCAATGGCGTAGAAAATTTTGAAAAATGGTGATAACAGCATGGAGAATGCTGAAGGCAACCTTTATGAGTAGGTTGGTTGCATCTTAAAGCCGTATGAATGACACACTGATGTAAAAGGAGCTTTGAGGCGAGTTTTATACTCCAGTTATTTTTTCTGCCACATGATACGCTGCTTTACTTTGTGCATCTGATCTAGTATTGCTTGTGGCAAATCGCTCTGTGTTTGGCAGTTTTTTCTCGCATGTGCGCGCATGTGTACCACAGGTATTATAATCATCGTGCCTTCTTGTAATGAATTACTGGCTAGTGAATAGTCCGTCCATGTGTTTGTCTCAATGTCAAAGTAGCTTTTGCGCCGTGGTTTCTGCGTCTAATAGGACGGTTGCGCAATTTCAGTGCGATAGAGCGGTGCCGGCAACCACTCGTCGCCGACAATAACTGAAGCTGAGGAAAGGTATTTACAGATTATTCTTTAGGCGTCGGTGTCAATGAAGCTTAAAAAATACTCGGTATATCTATCGGAGAAGGCATTCCATATTTTTAGGCAAAGGAAACGCCTCTTGATAAGGTATTTTGATAGTTCACACCGACATAGCGTTAAGTTATGTAGTAGGATAGTTAAAATTGTGATTTTGATTAGCGGGGGGCCCTATTGCCGACGCATTGTAGATTGCGGGCAAGCATGCCGTGGTGACAGGCTCTGCATAAAGAATCATAGTGTCGTTGGCTTGCCTCGTTAAGTGACCGAGATCATTATTGCTGAAATTATTAGAGACGGGACAAGGAGCAAGCAGCAGCAATCACGACTGTCAGCTCGGGGTTCATGCCGCTGTCGAGGGGGTTTCCTGTGCTTCACGACAGGTCGGTGGGAGAAAACTTGGAACTGCGTTGGGCTTCAGCTTTCTTTTTTCCAAGTTCTTGTAATATGCGCGGCTCAAATTGGTCTTCAGTCAAATGTAGCTAGAACATTTATCGAAGAGTTAATCACTCAGGCAGGATGAATAAAACGTCCTTTATACAAGTACAAGTGGCTAATACGCTGCAGTGCTAAACATTATTGCCTACATAATATTCCCTGCATTGCTACATCATAACCATAATCAGTATTTATTGCTCAACCTTCGTAATCAAAGCGCATAGATACAATGACATCGGCTCGTGTTACATGGATGGGAAAGGTTTACCCACAGAACAAAACCGAAGAAGGGTGATTGTAACGCATTCGCTATTAAAGCGAGGATTTCCGGCTTCCGCCTAGAAGTCAACAGCAAAGGTGCGCGATGGCGTCGTGCACATTGCCTGTATCCGTGACAAAACCAAATAATAATCGTCACCCACTCACGCGTGCACGGCAGCCCAGTTAAAAGCAAATTCAAAACTGAAAAAGGTTACCAGGTGTCCTTAGCTATATCCTAAAAGACGCGAATGCGAGTCTTGTAAAATCTACTGTAATTCACCTCAATCCACACTAATCCACCTTCACGTATCTTATTCGACCTTAATCCACTCTAACCCTCCTTAATGCACCGTAATAGACCTTAATCCACCTCAGTGCGCCCTAATCCTCCTTAATAAACCTTAATCGACCGTAACCCTCTTTAATCCACCTTATTCGACCTGGGGACATTAATTACCATCATGTTTCTGCAGTTTCGGAGCGTGATGTGGAACATGGTTCCCGGACTGTACAAATAATCAAGTTCTGTTTTCACTAAACCGAATTGCAGTTGATGTTTACTCGACGTCTTACTTAATCAGCATTAGATGTAACATTTGCCAGTTCGGGAATCTGTTACTTTTTGGTCCATTGTCGACTCTACCGCAAACAGTGACCATCTAGCTATTAGAGCGAAAGCGCTACCACGCCACGTCTCGCAATGTCATCCATCGCGTCGCAATGACCTTGAGCCGCCGGAGCGCAAGTGTGGTAGGTGTGACGTCACGGCACGTTATCCGCTACGGAGAGGCTTCGGAGGTGCGTTCTCCCGGAGCCTCGCTGCTGCGGTACCACGTGAATAGGCGAGGGTTTAACGGCTGCTTCGCCGGCGCTTGGTCGGACAGTGTTACCATGGATGGCGTGCCGTCTGGGCTGTCTGGGCGTTCGCTTCAGCGCAAGCTACAGGCTGAATTCAATCATCCAGTAGATATAGCTAGACGGCAGGCTGCGAAATCTCAAGCAAAAGCAAAGTTGGCTGCTGAAACACAGGAGCAAAGGGAGGCCAGATTATCCCGTTATAGAGAAGGTTACCAAGCGCGGAGGACTGCAACAATGAAACACTGTGTGCATAGTCTTTGCAAAACCAAGCCAAACAGACCTTTCGCTCGGGATCACTACGTTTAAAAGAGTTAAACCTCAGCCAATTTTTATTTCTAATATTGTATACACTCATCCATCTGTAGAATCTCCAATTACAGAGTGCCTTGAAGATAACGGTGCCGAATGAGGTCAAGGCCATGAGTCCTTGTTCTGATTTAAAGAATTCCGCAAAAAAGTCTAAGTTGGATAAAAATACTTGCTCTCTGAAAGAATTGGGATTACATGCAGTAGTATAGACGGTGAAAAGGCGTTTCGAGAAAGCTTCTTTACAATAAGTGTCTGAATATGTGGAGACATAAGTTTGCAACTGCTACATTCAAGAAAACACTGTGGAATGTCAAATATGAGTATGATAAAATACTTTATAACATTCTCCCTAAACCCAGTAACAAAAAGTCCTACTCAGATTCCTAGTTGATTCCCGCACCAGCGAACATTACTTCTAGAAATATCGAAAAGTTCTTAGAACAACGCTTCCACTCGATATTTCGTTACGGGCCCTAAAGACCTGGCGTCGCAGAGGACTTTGTGGAAGTCATACTGTCTGAACTTTTAAATATCATGGCATTTTTGAATGCCTGTGCTCCAGGTCCGGGTAGCATTACAAAATACCATGCTAAAAATCTTTCTGGCGATTTTTCCTAAGCACCTGCTGAACACTGCGAATTGTATTCTCTAAAAAATGCTAGCGCTCTACCAGCATTGGGGACAGCCAAAATAATTCCCCAACTTAAAAAAAACAGGCAACTTGGCTGCGATCCTGACCATATTATACCAATTTTTCTTGCAGCAAGTAGGGTAAAACTTAGTGAAAGAACTTCCTATAGCCACATGGTTGGGATCATACATCTGAAAATGCGTTGCTCAGCCCAAGTCCAATAGGTTTCGGGCTTGTTCTGCCCAATAGGCGCGCGCAAATAAACCTCGAGAGCCGTATTCGTCTTGCTGAGTGTAGGGGAAAATTTAGAGCATTAGTCACCGTTGACATAGCGGGATCTTGTGAAAGCGTCGACTACTGACTATTGGTAGGCAGGTTAGAGTCCTACAATTTCCCAAGGTATGCACCAACAATGGTTCTTTCAATTTTTGTGGAAGAGATAATGTCAATATTTTTATTTGTTGTATTCTTGTTTTATCATTTACTGATAAAATAACTTTTCAGCTACAAAGTACCAGCCCACAAGAGGGGTGCCCCAGTGGGTTGTTCCGTGCCCAGTACAATTTAACATGTTACGGAGTTCATTTCCACGAGACCCGGATGTACCTCTGTAGGTCTATGAAGAAAACATAACATTTTTCACGCCAGCGAGGGACATCAATTGCGTGTACCAGATACCTTTGTGTTCTCGACGCGTGGCGTAACGTTTCACAAAACGTAAACAATATTGTCGTGCCTGACTTCCCGCTTTCCGCGCCGATGCAGACATCTTTATTATATTATCAGAGAACCATTCCTCAGGTAGAGTCGCTTAAGTACCTGGGTAGCGCGTATGCGGGAAAACCTAACTGGTGTTCTCACTTAAGACATATGCATCTAAAATGACACGAGGCGCAGGTATACTACGTAGAATCAGTAACCGGCGTTCTGGCATTCGAATTGACCACTCATCATAATTTACCGTATGTAAGTACAACCGATTCCGGAAGTTGGCTTGGTTTTGATTTCTGAAAGTGGAAAAAATGAAATAAAACCTTTTGGTCTTTTACAGAGGGTAGCTATTCGCTTTGTATATGTCTTCTTATATTCATTGATAATTTTGTGTACCATGATGAAGTGCGCCTACGTTTATTTCAAACAACATTTCGCGTGCTTAAACGGTTCAAACCTACTTGACAATTGCACACAACATACAATTATTTGTGAACAAAGTGATGGTACGCATTTAACAGTAGATACGCTCGGCGGTTTTATGAATGCGCCGAAACAGGCAACGGCCAAACGGAGCGAGCGCGAGCACCAACAACAAACGTCTTGTTCTTCGTCTTCTGCTGGCGCCCGTATTTCTCACTACAATCGCTCACCGGCAAAAAAAGGAGCCATCCTGGCGACCTATAGAACAGGTAGCACTGGCGGGTCGTAGTGCGGCTTCAGTCGATTGATATGAACAGTTTCGCATCCGCGACGCCGTTGGTCCGTAGATGGGTGAATAGGCTCAATGACGTAGTTGACCGGGGATGTCTGTCGGAGAACCCTGTAAGGGCCGGCGTACTTTGAGCTGAACTTTGTTGCAAGGCTGGGAGTAGAGGAGGGAACGCGGAGGGAACGCGGAGCCATACCAGCGTTCCAGGTGAATATGATGTAAAACACAAGCCTGCGTCGCGACTATGTTTCTGGCTGGCCTGATCTTACGCGGTAAGTGAGCGGGCAATCTGACGACATTCTTCGGCATAAGTGGCGGCTTCGGATAGAGGAGTAGATTCTGAAGCGTCGGGGCGATACAAAAGAATCGTGTCCATAAACGAGGAAGGTTCGCGACCATAAAGAAGAAAGAAGGGAGACAATCCCGTGGTAGACTGAGTGGCGCTATTGTAAGCATACGTAACAAAGGGAAGGATGCGGTGCCAGTTAGTGTGGTTAGCGGAAATGCACATGGCGAGCATGTCGCCGAGAGTACGATTAAAGCGTTCAGTCATACCATTCGTTTGCGGATGATATGTGCTTGCAGTTCTATGGACAATGTTGCATTCCCGGAGGAGGGCTTCTACAGCTTCAGAGAGGAATGAACGACCACGGTCACTCAGTAGCTCGCGAGGCGCACCATGTCGAAGAACAAGGTTGCGATGGATGAACAAGCCGACTTCACATGCTGTGGCCGCCGGAAGCGCTGAAGTTTCGGCGTAGCACCTGAGATTGTCCACGGCGACGATAACCCAGCGGTTGCCATCTGAGTTGTACGGTAGAGGGCTGTACAAATCAATGCCGATACGATTGAAAGGCCTGTAGGGACAAGGGCCAAGGCAATGGTTGGAGCGGCCCTGTAATCTTGTTAGGCGGGCTCTTGCGGCGTTGGCACTTGGAGCACGAGTGGACGTACTGCCGAACGAAGTGGTACATTCCGCGCCAGTAGTATCGAAGCCGGAGGCATGCCTACGTCTTTAGTACACCGGCTTGGGCACATTGCGGATCCGCATCAAAAGAGGCACACATGTCGGAACGTAAATGGCGAGGAATCACTAGCAACCATTCACGGCCGTCAGAGAGGTAGTTGCGGTGGTACAGAAGCCCATCGCGGTTGGCAAAGTGACGAGCAGCGCACCGAAGCGAGCGGTCGGTGGTGTGTGGTGACGGCTTAGATAAATACTACAGAAGAGAGGCTATCCAAGGATCGCGGCGTTGGTCAGCTGGCATGTCGGTGTATGTAAGAGACGAAGAATCGTAGCTGGAGACAGACGCAGCCCTATCCTCATCAGGCAGTGGCGAGCGCGAAAGAGCGTCGGCATCCGAATGCTTACGGCCGGACCGGTAGACAACACGGATGTCATAGTCCTATAGACGAAGCGCCCAACGAGCTAGGCGACCAGAGGGGTCCTTTAACGACGACAACCAGCACAGGGCGTGGTGATCAGTCACGACGTGAAATGGGCGGCCGACGTAAGGTCGAAATGTGGTGATTGCCCAAACGATTGCAAGGCATTCTTTTTGGGTGACTGAATAGTTCCTTTCCGCTTTGGTAAGAGTGCGGCTGGCGTAAGAGACGACGTACTCTTCCAAGCCAGACTTACGCTGGGCAAGAATAACGCCGAGGCCTACTCCACTAGCATCCGTGTGGATTTCTGTGGGAGCGTCTGGGTCAAAGTGGCGTAGGATAGGTGGGGATATCAAAAGATGGCGTAATGTGGCGAACGCGTCTTCGCAAGCTGTAGACCATGCCGAGATGCCTTGGCTGTCGGCAAGCAGCTGCGTTAAGGGGGCGATTATGGACGCGAAATTGCGCACGAACACAGGCCGATAAAGTACGGAGTTCTTTCAGCGTAGACGGCCTGGGGAACTCGGCGACGGCGCGAAGCTGTGCAGGGTCGGGAAGGACACGGTCCTTGCTGACAACATGGCCTAAGATGTTAAGTCGGTGGGCGGCAAGGGGCACTTCTTCAAATTAAACTGCAATCCAGCGTCTGAAAGGCAAGTGAGGACGGTTGCGAGGCGACTCAAATGAAAGCCAAAATCCTTCGAAAAGACTACAACGTCATCCAGGTAGCACAGACACGTGCGTCATTTGAGGCCTCTAAGAATGTTGTCCATGAGACGTTCGAAGGTGGCAGGCGCATTACAAAGGCCGAATGGCTTAACATTAAACTCATATAATCCGTCTGGGGTTACAAACGCAGTCTTGGGATGGTCAGGTTCATTCATAGGGACCTGCCAGTACCCAGATCGAAGTCCAAAGAGGAGAAGAACTCTGCTCCTTGCAAGCAATCGCGGGCGTTGTCGATTCTGGGCAGCGGATAAACATCTTTTCGTGTGATCTTCTTAAGGCGCCTAAAATCAACGCAACATCTAATGCTACCGTCCTTTTATTGCGATAGCAATTATATGGACACTCCAAAGCAGATTTCTGCCGTCGGCGTCGCCGTCGTCGTCTCGCCGTCGCCGTTGCCGCGAGGTTCCGTATGACGTCAGTGGAGATGAAATCGTCGCCGCGCGCCGAACACTGTATGTGCGAGTGAAAGGGCGCGAGGGACGCGCGCTTTCACGGGGAGTGAACGCACGGCGAAGAAAAAAAAAGTTGTCGCAGTTTCACCTGAAAGGCGAAGCATCAATTGCGATAGCAAATTTGCAGAGAGCTATACGGAGTAATGATAGTAGCTTTATCAGCTGTATAAACTTGGACATGCAGCAGCACCGGCAACGCGCAGAACTGTTGTCGACGCCGTCGGCGTTTTGCCCGCATTCGCACAAGATGCGTGCGGCGTTGGTGACTGTTGCCGGAGCCTCTGATATAAATAGGCACTTGGTGCCGCAGCTAAACGTCGCCTCCCTTCCCTCCCCCTCCCCCCACGGCCTTTCGTGCGTCAGAAGAAGGCGCGTTTGCTCTACATATCTGGTGATGGTAAAGGAGGAAAGAGACGCCTACTTCTGCAGCCCTTAAGGGAGCACGGCGCAATTGGCGCTGAGCCGTGCTCCCTCAGGGGCTGCAGAAGATAGCGCCAACCTTTCCCTTTTCCCTCAAGAACCACTTATCATCATCACGGCGCAGAACGCGCGTTTGTTCTCCGCCGTGCGTTCACTCCCCGTGAAAGCGCGCGTCCCTCGCGCTCTTTCACTCGCACATAAAGCGTTCGGCGGCGCGCGGCGACGATTTCATCTCCGTTGACGTCATACGGAACCTCACGGCGACGGCGACGCCGACGGCAGAAATCTGCTTTGGAGTGTCCATATAACTGCTATCGCAATAAAACGCGCGTTGTGCGCCGTGCTCCCTTAAGGGCTGCAGAAGTAGGCGTCTCTTTTCTCCTTTACAATCACCATATATGTAGAACAAACGCGCCTTCTTCCGATGCGCGAAAGGCCGTGGCGGGGAAGGGGGGGAGAGGGAGGGAAGGCAGGCGACGTTTAGCTGCGGCACCAAGTGGCTATTTATATCAGAGGCTCCGGCAACAGTCACCAACGCCGTACGCATTTTGTGCGAACGCGGGCAAAACGCCGACGGCGTCGACAACAGTTCTGCGTGTTACCGGTGCTGCTGCATGTCCAAGGTTATACACCTGATAAAGCTACTATCATTACTCCGTATAGCTCTCTACAAATTTGCTACCGCAATTGATGCTTCGCCTTTCAGGTGAAACTGCGACAACTTTTTATTGCGATAGCAATTATATGGACACTCCAAAGCAGATTTCTGCCGTCGGCGTCGTCGTCGCCGTTGCCGCGAGGTTCCGTATGACGTCAATGGAGAGGAAATCGTTGCCGCGCGCCACCGAACGCTGTATGTGCGAGTGAAAGGGCGCGAGGGACGCGCTCTTTCACGGGGAGTGAACCCACGGCGGAGAACAAACGCGCGTTCTGCGCCGTGCTTCCCTAAGGGCTGCAGAAGTAGGCGTCTTTTTCCTCTTTTACACTCACCATATATGTAGAGCAAACGCGCCTTCTTCCGACGCGCAAAACGCCGGGGGGGGGGGGGAGGAAAGGGAGGTGACGTTTAGCTGCGGCACCCAGTTTCTGGCGCTGAGCCGTGCTCCCTCAAGGATGATAAGTGGTTCTTGAGGGAAAGGGAAAGGTTGGCGCTATCTTCTGCAGCCAGTGAAAGGGCGCGAGGGACGCGCTCTTTCACGGGGAGTGAACCCACGGCGGAGAACAAACGCGCGTTCTGCGCCGTGCTTCCCTAAGGGCTGCAGAAGTAGGCGTCTTTTTCCTCTTTTACACTCACCATATATGTAGAGCAAACGCGCCTTCTTCCGACGCGCGAAACGCCGGGGGGGGGGGGGGGAGGAAAGGGAGGTGACGTTTAGCTGCGGCACCCAGTTTCTGGCGCTGAGCCGTGCTCCCTCAAGGGCTGCAGAAGATAGCGTCAACCTTTCCCTTTCCCTCAAGAACCACTTATCAGTGCCTATTTATATCAGAGGCTCCGGCAACAGTCAGCAACGCCGGACGCATTTTGTGTGAACGCTGGCAAAACGCCGACAGCGTCGACATTAGTTCTGCGTGTTGCCGGTGCTGCTGCATGTCCAAGTTTATACAGCTGATCAAGCTACTATCATTACTCCGTATACCTCTCTACAAATTTGCTATCGCAATTGATGCTTCGCCTTTCAGGTGAAACTGCGACCACTTTTAACACGAAAGTGTTTTATGCCGGGGTCCACCAAGACTTCACTGACGTATTTCCGTCACGGAAATACGTCATAGAACATAATACAAAGAAAGAAATCAGAAGAAAAAGTTCCACAAACATGCAAAATTTGGAAATCGAACCCACGACCTCTCGGTCCGCGACGATAGATCGCCGAGCGTTTAACCCATTGCGCCACAAACGCATTTGCAGAGAGCTACACAGACGCGCCTTATATATCTAACACTCCTCCGTGTACCCGCGCTCTTGCTCGGGGCGGTGCCGCCGCCTACGAGCAGAAAAGAGAAGTACTGCATTATGACACTATCGCGCACCGACAGTGAACGCTTCGGTGGTCTCAGCACTACGACGCCTCGATGCCAGCATTCGAAGGGACGCTGGCATCAAGAAGCACTACCAACGCCACCTAGGTGGCGTTGGTAGTGGCGTTCACCGTACTCAGCACAGCGGAGCGTGGCCTCCGCAATTAGCTCTGAAAATGTTTCTGAAGTTGATCGCGGAGGCTGCAATTACGACGCGCTGTACGCGCTGATTTGACTCGGTGACGATTCAGTTACGTGCTTTGTCTTGCGCGTTGTATTAGTGTGTCAGTTACGTGCTTCGTCTTTCGCGTTGTGCTAGCGTGTGCAGCGTAGTGCAGCTTCCATATGCACGACGGTTGCTCATGGTCATCGACGTCGGTAGTCGTGATGGAGGAGACGTGCCACCAGGCGTCAGCGTGGGTGCATCAACGCCTAAGGGCGCTTTAGCCACAAAACAGCAATAGACATTATATATCAATGTGCAATAAACATTACACTACATCTGTGAAGACACGTTTCACTTTCGTGTTCTATACCGATTCCTATATAAGAGGGATCAACCACATTTTTTTTCTTTACCAGCACAACTGGGGAAGCCCAAGGGCTGTGTGAGGGCTGTATTACGCCACAATGAAGCATGTCGTTGACTTGTTCATCAATGACACGGCGCTCAGCATGAGAAACTCGGTATGGACGCTGGCGCAGGGGTGCATGGGTGCCAGTGTCAATACGGTGAACGATGGCGGATGTGCGGCCCAAGGAAGACTGCTTATGATCGAACGACGTCCGAAAGCGGGCGAGCAGCTCCAAGAGTTGGGTACGCTGTGCCGGCGGGAGTGTGGAATCAATTGACGGGAGGAATGCCTCTAAGGAGAACGAATCAGCGGACGTAGCAGGAGTAATGCTGTCGACGAGAAGGACTATCGTGTCGTCAGGCAGTTGAGTAGAGTATGCGGAATCAATATCCTCAAGCCGGCCTATACATTCACCACGGTATGAAGTGGCGGTGGAAGACAACCGATTCGTGACGTAAATGGCGCTGCAAGAGTTTTCGACCGTCAGAACTGCAAAAGGGAGGAGGATGTTTTTGCGAGTGGTGAAGGCTTCGGATGGCGCAAACAGGGCGGTGGAATCGGAAGCAGAGTGGCAAGAAAGTGGCACAAGAACAGAATACAAAGGAGGGATGTCAGTGTCCGCGGAGACGACGACTCGAGAAGGTGACTTGTCAGAAGCGGCGGCAAACATCGGCGACAACTCAATTCGGCACGCGCACAGTCAACAACGGCATGGTTAGTAGCGAGAAAGTCCCAACACAAAATAACGTCGTGAGAACATGGCGAGAAAACGACAAATTCGACTGCGCACAAAATTTCCTGTATGACACTGAAGGTTGAATGTGATGCGCGGTCGCGGTACGCAGAGAGACATCGGAAAGCGGTATCGTTATCTTTTTTATCTTGCGGCACAGTTATCCACTAAGCACAGACACAGCAGCACCAGTATCGACGAGTGCTTGCACAGAAACACCTTCGATATTCACGGTTATTTCGTTCGCAGTTAGAAATCGAGGCCTTGAAGTTGACACCAGCGCAGTTCTTGCCTCCGGAACTGCGAGGGCTAGTTTTCTGCTTGGACTGGTGGGGGGCGATGAACCCTTGGGGAAAGTGAACGGTGACGTGGTGAGGGCGACCGACGTGTGTCGTAGCAACGGCGATTCGGTGAGCAGGTGTCCATCGTTGAATGGGAGCACATCCGGCGCGGTGGCTCAGAACGAAAGCAGTCCCGATTGTCTTCGCCCGCACTAGGACGGAAGTCACGACGACGGCAGAAACGGGCGACATGGCCAGGCAGACAACAGAAGTAGCAAATAGGCCTGTTGTCCGGGGTGCGCCAAGGATTAGTGGACGGTGGCGCGGGACGGCGAAAAGGTGGCGAGTTCGGTGGACAGGCGCACACGCAGCGAAGAAGGCATTTGCTGGTCGACAAGGATCCGGGCTGAGCGGCATTGCTGGTGACTGTCTGGGTGCTACTTCAGCGTAAGTCAGAGGAGCAGAAACAGGCGAATGCTGGAAGGTGGTTGGTAGCATCTCAGAAATTTGCTCCTCTATGGCCTGTCGGAGCGTCGGAGCAAGCCCCTGCGCTGAGGCCGGACGCAGGAAACAAGGGAGAATGGCCGTGCCACTTCCTCTCGGACGAACTGCTGGATCTGCTGCCATAACATTGTGGTGTCAGTATAAACGGCGCCTACAGTGAATGATGACATGTCGGCCGGTTCAGAGCTCGGGAGTCGTGTAGAAATGCGCTGTTTCCGCAACTCGTCATAGCTCTGACAGTACTGAACCACGTCTGCGACAGTTTGGGGATTCTTGGCAATCAGCATTTGGAAAGCGTCGTCCTCAATCCCCTTCATGATGTGTCTGATTTATCAGCTTCGGACATAGCAGGGTTGATGCGACAAAAGAGGTCCACAATATCCTCAATGTAGTTCGTGAAGTTCTCGACGGATTGCTGGGCGCGACCGCGTAAGCGTTGTTCCGCGCGGAGCTTGCGAACAGCGGGACGGCCGAAGACTTCCGCGAAGCTCGTTTTAAAGGATGCCCAATTGGCAATATCAGCTTCGTGGTTGAGGAACCATAGCTGTGCAACGCCCGCCAGGTAAAAGTTGACGTTGCTGACCTTGTCACCGTCACCCACTTATTGTGGGCGCTTACCCGCTCATACGAAGTGTGCCAGTCCTCGACATCGTGTTCGTCGGTGCCGTTGAAAATTACAGGGTCTCGCTGTCGGGGTACGCCGGAGCAGGCGACCACCGGTGGTACGGGAGCACCTTGTTGGCGCACGTCGTCAGGCATTCCCGAGGCGGGGGTAGAGTCCGGGTACTGGAGTTCCAGGATGAAATGGGAACCAGCACCTCCACCAATTCATAGTACGCGTTTAATAGTAGATACGCTCGGCGTTTTTATGAATGCGCCGAAACAGGCAACGGCCAAACGGAGCGAGCGCGAGCACCAACAACAAACGTCTTATTCTTCGTCTTCTTCTGGCGCCCGTATATCTCACTACAAAAGCTTTTTTTAATGCAAGTGGCCCTATTAAACATGCAGTTGCATACCCGCGGCTGGATCCTTCGTAGGTTGTAATTGTATCGGCACAATTGGCGCCTTTAAGTGCACATATTAGGAATGTTTCCATTCGATAGGGCAAGTCGTCAGTCGAAATTGAAATTGCAGGCCTTTCTTTCTTCAATAACGCTAAACCGATGCCCCCGACATATTTGAATGTTCTTTTGCAAGAATGTGGGCCGATTTACAAGTAATCGTAATTGCGACTGATGCTTGCCCATGTGATCAAAAGGCAGGCATGGCATTCCTCGACCGGCCATTTTGACTTTGTCTCCCAGATTCCACATATTGACAACAGTCCGCCTGAACCAATGGTTCAGGTTGGACTGTTGTTAATAGTTCTTCCTTTGCGAAAGTTGCCTCTTTTGCTTCCAGCGTAGTTATTGTCACTAGTTCTTTTGTTTACGCAGCGCACTTAACCAGTCTACAAATTCGGCACCTTTTAACGGATTTTATTTATTAGCTCCACCCCACTTAAGTAGTTCATTCAATGTGATTACCAAGGCATGTAGAAATTCATCTTAATGAAATAGCTGATTCATTAACACGCGCTTCTTAAATGGGCTGGTGGTGTCTGCGCTACCGCCTACTGCTCATATGACTGCGACTAGATGTAGGCAGGTTTCTTTCACCTATGACATCAAGATCCCCTCCTTAGCGAAATCCACGGAATTTGTGCGTCTCAATTATCCTTCGAACCGGCAGTAGTATCCTACCCAACGATTCAAAGTGTCAATTACAAGGCAACGGGACCATATCCCATTGCCTAATTTTTACTTTAGGAGATCTGGCCTTGCGGCATCGCCGTAATGCTACCGCTTCAATAATTCCAATTTCATTTATAATTTTTAGAGCGTAGCTCATAGGCACCCGTGCCGTCGGCGAGCGTCGGCGTTGTCACTCGTAACCGAGCGAACGAGGGCCGCGGATGAAAGAGCGAACGTGGCGCGCAGCGGGGATGAAAGACGTGAGGAGGAAGCGAAGAGGACGGTGCAGCGAGACTATGATGCGGAAAGCGCAGGAGGGACGGCGAAAACATGAGATGAAAAGCGTAATGCGACAACGATGAGCGCCAAATGGCGCCGGAGTAGCGCGCCTCTCACGAGTGAAGCCGACGGGAGCGGACGTGTCGAGTTGAGGTGCCATTTCAGCGCAGCAGGAGCAGCGTGCCAAAGAGAGAAGTTTTGTTATTTTATATTTCACTTTTTGGTTTTTTAGGAGGGTTAGCTTAGCCAAGCAATGTTTATAAATTATTTTAATGCTTTTTCACTTTCTTGGTCTTCTCGCTTAGATAAAAGTAGGTAAAGAAGTGCGAGCGTTCCTACGCGCTGGAAGAAACGCGGTTTAAGTCAGCACGCGAAGCGAATGGTGCAGATTTTATCTGTAGGATGTGTGTGCTAGGGTCGCGGCTAGACCGCCTAGAGACGCCTAAGACAAGGATAAGTTAGCTAAGCGGGTTGGAAAGCTAGAAAAGGACCTTAAAATCGAGCAGAAACAGAGGAAGGAGGCAGAAGAAAAGCTAGCTAACGCAGAAATCCAGCTGAGCGCCACCATTCTGCAAAGCAATGATGAACGCATCGAGGCGAGCACCGCGAACGGAGCTGGCTCCGATGCGAGTGCAGAGACAGCCGAACCCGCCACGCCGGGAAGCAGTGGCGGAAACGTCAGTGATAGTCACGAAGGGGATACCACTGACGCGGCCGGGGAAGAAAACAAAGCCAAGGGCAAGGATAAGAAAGGAGGGGAGGGCATTGTGACTTCGGGGGCAACTTTCGGCGATGAGGGGGAACGAAAGCGTCGAGTTGTCTTTGTTGGGGATTCCAACATGCGTAAAGTAGAACCGGCGATAGCATAGAGGGTAGGGGCAGACGAACGAGTCCAGGTTAGCGCGCTTCCGGGAAAGCCGATTAGAGAGGTGATAGCGAAGGCCAAGGAACGCATGTGGGACACAATGGAGGAGAGACACCTAGTGGTGATAATGGGCGGAGTGATTGACGTACTGCACGGACGAGGAGCAGGGATCACAAAGAAAATAGCCAAAGGGGTCACCGACCTGCGGAATGTTTCAAAGGAAGTACAAATCGCGGTGTGCACGGTGCCAGAGGTTGAAAGGCAGGGTTATAAAATTGAAAGGGCAGTTCTTGCAGGAAACAGGGAAATTTGGACTCTAGCTAAAGCAATGAATTTTACGGTCATTGACATCAACCGAGAAGTGCACCGAGCAGGCCGCGAAGGCGCTTTTGTGGTTGACGGGATACATTTTAGTGAAAGTGTAGCAACACCGGTCGGACGTCGATTCGCGGCACGAGCTGTAGCTTTTTTAGGCGGGCCCCAGGCAATCAGGAAGCAGGATTGGGTATTGAACAAAGCGAAACACCAGTAAAGGGCAGAATTAGGCGACCAGGAGTCAGGAAAAGACGCAGAAAGGATAAGAATAGAGAAGGTAAAATTTGCTACATTAACATGCAGGGTGGTCGCAAGCAGGAAAAATGGCTGGAAATTCAAACGCAACTTAATGATGAAGCGATTAGCGTGTACGCCTTGACAGAAACGCATCTACGAGATTTGGAGCAGCCGCCTGTTATTGACAACTTTGTATGGGAAGAGTGCAACAGAATGACCGGGTCAAGGAAAGGCGGAGGCGTAGGCGTACTAATTAGGCGAGGTCTGAAGTGGCGAAGGGTAAACGAGACAAGTAAAGAGCATTTATGGATTAGTGGTACATGGCAAGGTAAAAAGACGTGGCTGGGAATAGCTTACCTATGGACAGGTAGTGATAGCAGAGAAAAAAATAAGGAATTGGTCGATTGCATTAGAAGCGATATTAATGAGTTCAGTAACTTGGGCCAGGTGATATTAGTGGGAGATATGAAAGTGCACATGGACGATTCAGACGGATATACTGATTACAACGGCTCTCTAGTGCTGGATTTGTGTGATGAACAGAACCTTATAGTAGTTAACAGGGAGAATAAGTGTCATGGACAGGTAACGTGGCAATGCGGAAACAGGCAGTCATGTATCGACTACGCCTTAGTCTCAGAAATGGTCTACGAACAACTAGACCAAATGATAATAGACGAAAATGGAAAAAAATTGCCTTTGAAGCGATCATAGACGTTTAGCATTAAAGTTTGGTTGAGATACCAGCGCAGAACATGAACCAATAGCCTCAGAGATTTTAAATATGAATGACGAGCAAATAACAGAGATCGCAAACAACATAGAGAACAAAATTGAAGCTTTTCCTACAGCAGTCTGGGAATTAAGGAACTGGTGGAGGTTATGCAGCATGAAATAAGGCGGACACGGCAAAACAATTGTTGGATTGGAAAGAGGAAACCACATAAGTGGTGGAACAAGGAAATTAAACAAGCTATAGAAGAGCGTAAAGAGGCATCTAGGGTTCATCGAGAAGCCAAAAAGTTGGGATTACAAAAAGAAGAGGTGCTCCTTAGATGGAATACATACCGAGAAAAGAAAAGGGTTGCGAGTGAGCTCGTGCAAGAGAAAATTAAATGCGCAAGTGACCGTTGGGTGCATAACATTCACAAAAGAGACAAAGGTGCCCCAAAAACATTCTGGAACCATATAAAAGCACTCGGAGCTCCAACTAGAAACTCGCAAACGGCTATAAGGGATGAAGACGGTAACATCTGTGAAGGCGATGATGCGCTGCGGTACATCACAGACGTTATCAGGCATAACTTCGGCACGAGAAAAAGCGTAGTTCAGACAACAGATCCAGCAACAACAGAGAGGCCTGAGAGATCAAAATTTAGCGTAGAAAGCTTTTATTGGAAAAAGGCAGCAGAAAATGTCCCTAACAACACGGCAGCAGGACCCGATAATATCCCAATACAGCTAATCAAAAACCTCGATCCAAAAAGCAAGGCACTGCTGACTAATGTCATAGAGCAAGTGATTAGAACAAAGAATATTCCCGTTGGATGGCGTGAAAGCAAGATGAATCTCATCTACAAAGGCAAAGGAGATAAGGATAAGACGAGCTCGTACAGGCCAGTTACAGTAACGTCGGTGATATATAGAATGGCAATGCAAGCCATAAAATTAGAACTGTCGAAGTGGGTGGAAGAAAACGGTGTATTGGGGGAACTACAGAATGGGTTCAGGCCAGGCAGAATCTTAGAAGACAATATGTTTCTACTAACTCAGTGCATAGAGATTTCAGTAGCTCAGAAAAGACCTTTATGGATAGCATTTCTAGATATTAAAGGAGCTTATGACAACGTAGACAGGGAATTGTTGTGGGATATTCTTCAATACGGAGGCATAGATGACGATTTCGTGGAGCTGCTGAGGGAGGTATATCGAGACAACCAAGTACAAGTGGCATGGGAAGGCCGAAAAGGAAATGAAATGGTGGGAATTCACCAAGGATTGAAGCAAGGATGCCCTTTGTCACCATTGTTGTTCACGCTTTACGTCAAGGGCATAGAAAGACGACTGGAAAACAGCGAATTAGGTTTTGATTTATCCTACATGCGTAATGGACAAATTGTGCAACAGAAGGTCCCTCGACTGATGTACGCAGATGACATTGTGCTACTAGCGGACAATAAAAAATATTTAATAAAAAGACAATAAAAAGATAAAAAAGATTAAAAAAATATCTGTGGGAACGCAGCGACAAATCTAGGCCTTAAGTTTAGCACAGAGAAATCAGGGATTATGATCTTTAACGAACACACGAGTTACTTTGTGGTGTCAATTCAACAGCAAGTAATACCCATAGTGAAGCAATATAAGTACCTCGGCGTACACATAAACGAAGGAAAGAATTACTCAAGCAACCACCAAGATAATATGAAAATAAAGGGGAAGCGGAATGCAGCAATAATGAAACACAGATCACTGTGGGGCCACAATAAGTATGAGGTGGTGCGTGGAATCTGGAAAGGAGTAATGGTGCCAGCGCTAACATTCGCAAATGCCATTATATGCTTAAAATCGGATATATTGGCGGGTTTGGAAGTTAACCAAAGATCAGTAGGCCGGTTGGCTTTGGGAGCACACGGTAATACGACAAATGAGGCAGTGCATGGTAACATGGGTTGGGCCTCTTATGAAGTCAGAGAAGCACAAAGCAAAATTAGCTTTGAAGAAAGGCTCAGGAACAGGGATGAAATAAATGGGCGGCTAAAGTGCACAAGTATCTCTACATGAAAAGCGTGGACACAGAATGGAGGAAGAGGTCAAGGAAGTTGGCAACCAAGTACAGGATAATCGAAACTGTAAATAGACAACCAGGGGTCATCAGAAAGAAAGTGAGAGAAATAGAGACCGTGAATTGGATGCAAAGAATGGAAACGAAAAGGACAATGGAGATTTACAAGAATGAGAAGAAAGAAATTAGAAGGGAAAATCTGTACGATAACACAAAGGGCAGTGCCTTGCTATTTGAGGCTCGAGCCGGTTGCCTAAGGACGAAAACATATCGAAACAAATATTCGGAACTAGATGAGACATGTGTATGCTGCAGTAAAGATCCAGAGACCACTCAGCACATCCTAATGGAATGCGACGGGATCCACCCAGCGAGAACCGTAGGTAACGTGCAACTCCCAGAAGCGCTTGGGTTTAAAGTGGAAGGAAACATAAACAGATCAGCCGTAGAGATCAGCAAGAGACGATTAGAGTACCGGTGGAAAAAAAGCAGGGAAAAGATGGATACGACCTGATCTCTTAGAATCATAGGCAGCGGTACAAGGTAAATTTTTGAAAAATAAAATAATGAGAGGTATACAAAAATGCTAGATAAAGAACATGTATAGTATACCTGATTAAATCAAGCAGGCTAGGTGACTATTTGTCACCGCCCTGTTTCAAAGGGGATGCCAATAAATCATCATCATCATCATCATCGCTTAGGAGGTCTGTTGGCGGCGGCTGCTGTGAATCGTGTCCACACCTAACCTACGCGTTGGGTCTCGCGATCGCAAGAGTAAAGCGAGGCAGTCGCGCTATAACCTACGGCACATATGATTGAGTGGATCCGGGGACCCCTCTCTGAGCTATACGCAGGCGCATAACGTCATTCGGCATGTATGTAATAAAGACTGCCATGCACCTCGTTCCTTGTGCACAAGACATCCGTATTTGGTGCAAAAACGCCAAAAACATTCTCGTTTTTCTTTTTGTTTTTGACGATTGGCGAGTTCTCGTTTTCTTCAACCATCTCGAAATTTTTATGCGTCATACAGAGCATTTCGGTGTTTTTTCCCGCCATGATCGGGCAAACGCTGCGAGGAACGTTGTTTATATTTCTTAAAAGTATGAAGCGATGTTCTGAGTGAACAGTGATAAATGTTTATGTGAAGGTTCATTACAGCCTTTGTAGTAAGTTACTTATTCAAGCATTCCAGGGTGGCATTCTGCCACAAATCGAAATGTTTCCCAGACTCCTAAAACAACTGCATGCTATACGAACGTGAAATTTTGTCACAATAGGGAGAATTTTGAGTGAGATGCGTTGCTAAACATTCATTCATTCTTCTTCTTTCAGGGGTTTTACGTGCCAAAACCAGCTCTGATTATGAGGCACACCGTAGTGGAGGGCTCCGGATCAATTTTGACCACCTGGGGTTCTTTAACGCGGACTACAACGCAAGCACACGGGCGTTTTTGCATTTAACCTCCATCGAAATGCGGCCGCCGCGGCCGGGATTTGATCCCGCGTGCTAAACATTCACGTTCCTGCTTTAAATGGAATTACTGCGGATAAATACTAAACCCTTATTTTTCCATGTGATTTTGTGCAGCATATGAGATTCGTAATTTGTTTCTCCGGTGTCCTCGGTGAGCTAAAGAAGGCATCTTGTTTATATCTGGTGAAAGCTAGGGACATGGTAAGGGTAATGTGTAGGGGATGTTTCAATTGAGTGGGTTAAATGCGCCTTTTTTCAGTAAATTACGGATGCAAGTGTTCCATAGCATTATTACTGTGTGTTACGAGCGGTGTAAATCTTCGACTGCTGCGCTGGCCTAATTACATCAGCTGAGCTCTAATTTTGCGAACATAAGGGTAACAATACTCCAAGTTTATGTGCGATGATAAATGCGTGTTGATCAAATACAGCTTTAAAACATCGCAAGCAAGCATTTGTAAGTGTCACACTACAGTTATTATAGCGATAGCTACAACTTGGCCTGCCACTACAGGCGGATGCTGCGTACGCCTCGTGGGCACCCATATCTTGAAAGCGATCTGCGATGTGGACAAAGTGCACGGTCGCGCGGGCCTTATCTTCAAAGCGATCTGCGATGTGTACAAAGTGCGCCGAGTGATGGTAGCTTCGTATGCACTGTGCTTTCGACGCTTAGTTCACGTTGAAGCCAGACGCAGCATGGAGGTCAGTTCGCTCGCTGCTGCTGCCACGCCGGCAAACGTCTGTGTGTTGCCTTGTGGTGCAATTGCAGATGCGGTAGTTGCTGACGGCGGCCAACTGCGTCTGTGTGTTTTAATGTGGTGCAATTGAAGATTGCGGTAGTTGCTGACTGCGCCACGCAGCGTCTGTGTCCTTTCCCAAAGCAAGCAAAACCGTGCTATCGCTCGACAAATTTGGTTTGACCGTGTTCAACCACGGTAGGTTTTTAGCTAGGTTTCCAAATGTTCCTAGAGAACTCTGCGTTTCAGAAATTTTATACTTTGAATGCATAAGCAGCATTTTAAATGCAATGTGTCGCGAAGTTGTAACGTTAGTGGCTTATTAGAGGCGTTCCGAATATTTATTGAACCCTCTTTTTTGTTACTTTTTCATGCGTCATATATTAGGTTCGCCTGGTGCCCTCACAGAACCAAAAAAGGCAGCTTCTTTATGTTTGGTCACTGTAAAGACCAGGTAATGGGTGACGTGTAGGTAAAGTTTAAATAGATGGATAATTCGGGCTTTCGCAATAAATTCCCTATGCAAGCGCCCTAAAGCATTATGAGCCTGTCTAACGAGCGGGGCAGAACTGATCCTGCTGCCCTGGCAGACTATGCTAATGTTCTCGCGAAGTAACACATGTGTTGAAGAATTACTGGATTTTTAAATTGACCTCAACACTAAGAGCTTCAAAACATTACACGTCGGCGGGGTTTCAAACGGAACAGTCATATACGGGCAACGTTTTCATGTATGCGATAGACTAGACTAGGCTATACGATAGTCATAGACTAACGGATGAACCACAGCGTTCATAGCCGCCGCCCACTGCACGGCAGCGTCAGGATCCTGTGAGATCTCTCCCGCTCCTGCTGTCGGAGGCTCATACCAACACCACCTAGACTGCTGCTCATACCCACATATCCAACGCGAGTATGAGCCACACGTGATTTCTTTCTTTCCTTCCTTCCTTCTTTCTTGTCCCTGGCTCATACCCGCATATCTAATGTATGTATACGCCACACGTTATTTTATTATCGTTAATCGTGACGTAACTGACGAGTCATGACCTATCAGTCATGTTAGTCATCGTTCGTTCGTAAAACTTTATTGGCAACAAGGATCAAAGGGTCACTAAGCGGCCAGGAGCCCGCAGGTCCTGGCGGTCTCCTCAGCCCAGTGGGCAACCAGATGTTGTTGGTCTGGGTCCGAGCTGAGCAGAGCAGCCTCCGAATCCTCGGTATTTAAAATTGCAAGCTTTCGCGGCGGCGGGTTGGTTGGGCAGGCCCATATCATATGACTAAAGTTTTGACACCTGTGCTAAGGCACAACTGGCGGGAAACCGCCACGCACATGGAGCAGAAATGCTCATGTTGAGTGTTTTTCTACACGCGGACACGCTCATGGGGGAACTAGCCCTTAACAGCCTCGGTGTAAAAATCAGCTCTGAGCACCCGCTCAAGCGGGTACCACAAGGCCACGGCCGCTTTATAACGACATGCGTGTACACAAAACATCGGATTCTCGCGCGCTCGCGTTTCTGCGGCGCACCTTAGTCCAAAAAAAAGACTAGCGCTCACCCATCATTGGACTGCCCGGCGCTACAGTTTTTGGAATCCCGCAGGGGCGTCTGCGTCAGCAGGCGTTTGGTGTGTTGCGACACCACGGACCCGAGCACATGAGGGTCGGACCCTCCCACGCTTAACCCTGCGTGGCTTAGCCGTGTCCGGGGAAAAGGGGATCCTGGGGGTTGAGCCGATGCCGGGAGTTGGACCTTTATGGTCCCCCGACGGAGGCAACACACTTCTTTGGCCTCCGCTTCACGTAGACGGCACCCCCGCACTGACCCACCCGGGGGAAATCGGTAGTTGCCTTTTCCTGGCTCTCTCTCCAATCTTCGTCTTTCCCTATCACTTTAATCTTTCCTGTCTTCTCATCTTTTCCATTCACTTCGACTTTTCCTGGCGGCAAGGGTGAACCTGGTGTGGCTGTCCTACCTTGGGTATACCATATTGGATTATAGTAACGGCATACTGCTGGCGCTGTGCAGACTTGTTTACATGTTATGCCACGTCCCCTTGTTGGGCTCCGTGGTGGGTGGCAGACGCCGTTGCCGAATAAACCACTTCTTTCCATGGGATCCTCAAACCCTTTTACAACCGATCGTGCCTCGAAAAGGGTACGCACCGACGCAACCTCGCTATTCTGGCCCAAAAACAAAGAAACTTTCCCGAAATTTCACGTCCTTCACTGTGAGCAACCATCTACGAAAGCTAGAGCTATTTCCCCATTTCTTGTGGCCAAGTGCCTAAAAGAGACCATTGGAGCTGGGTATAAGGCAACAAAGATGGCAACCGGAGATTTGCTCCTCGAACTAAAAGACAAGGAACAATACAACAAACTCGCACACCTCGTAGCCTTTGGTAACATCCCTGTTTCTGTAAGCGCACATCGAACAATGAACACAGTAAAAGGTGTAGTATCAGACGAAGACCTAATGACATTGAATGAAGAAGAACTCCTGGATGGATGGAAGGACCAAGGGGTAATCCATGTGCAGCGCATCAAAATCAGACGGAATGACAACGAAATCCCAACAAAGCATTTAATACTCACTTTCAGTTGAACTACTTTACCCGAGACTCTTGAAACCGGCTACGTAAAACTTCATGTTCGACCATACATTCCGAACCCGCGACGTTGCTTCAAATGTCAAAGATTTGGTCACGCATCCCAGAGCTGCCGAGGGCAGCTTATGTGCGCAAAGTGCGGCACAACCGGTCACTCTTCTGACGATTGCAATAATGACGAGGTACATTGTGCTAACTGCGATGGCAGTCACCCTGCATACTCCAGAGCTTGTCCAGCCTGGAAGAAAGAAAAAGAAATAATTACTGTAAAAGTGAAGGAGAACATAACATTCCGTGAAGCACGACAACGTATCTCCTCTTTATTCTTGCTCAAAACATCTTTCGCCGAAGTGGTGCAACGGGGGGCGGCACCACAACGGCATCTGGCGGCAGCCCGGACCACGCCTAGCGTGCCAAGACCAACGCCACCCGCCCCTAAGGTGGGAGCAGCCAACGCTGCCGTGCCATCTCTCAAATTGTCCACACCAGTGGCCTCTACAAGCTCCGGCAGCAGCCAGGGCACCGCAGAGGCCCCAGGGGTCCTGTCGACCTCCGGTCCGGTGGGGACGAAGACTTCGTCGCTCGAGATGAAGTCTACGCGACGCACACATCGCTCTCTGGAGCGGGTGTCCAGTGCCTCGCAAGAGGCTATGGACACCAGTCCAAGCCAAACGGCGCTAGTAGCGTCGATGGAGCGACGAGGTTCTCTCGACCGCTCCAAAAAAGACAAAACACCAATTACAGAAGGCTCTGTAAAGTAAGTTACTCTCCTCCTTTTTGAGACACACAGCACCTTTCATTTTCCTCAAACATGAACACAATAATGCAGTTGAATGTTAGGGGACTAATCCACAACCTAGACGACATCCAAGAACTTATCAATAAATTCAATCCAAAGGTGCTGTGTGTTCAAGAAACACACCTAAACTCCAGAAACACCAACTTCCTACGTCAGAATATTGTTTTCAGAAGAGACCGCGAGGATTCTGCCGCATCATCTGGTGGTGTGGCCATCATACTCGACAGAAGTGTAGCCTGTCAGCAACTTCCACTCAATACGGCACTTGAGGCGGTAGCCGTTCGTGCTGTACTTCTGGGTAAGCTCATAACCGTTTGCTCGCTCTACATACCCCCACATTATCCTTCACACAAGCATGAATTTCAGTCATTTATACATGAATTACCAGAACCTTACCTCGTTCTTGGCGATTTGAATGCACACAGCAGCTTGTGGGGCGACACGCGTATCGATGCACGAGGACGCCTAATCGAACAATTTCTTTTCTCCTCTGGTGCGCGTCTCCTGAATAAGAAGGAACCCACCTACTACAATCTCGCAAACAAAACGTTTTCTTCCATTGATATCAGTGTAGCTTCCCCGTCTATATTTGCTGAGCTTAAATGGGAAGTTATAAAAAATCCTTACGGGAGTGACCACTTCCCGATACTGCTGAGATCACCACTACAAAACGAACCACCACAGGCACCTCGCTGGAAGTTGGATACGGCAGATTGGGAGAAATTCCAGTCTTACAAGTAGTATCTCGTGGTCTGACATATCTTCGCTGGGAATTGATGCTGCTGTCGAGTTTCTTACATCTTTTATAATTGATGCCGCCTCTGAATGTATACCTAAAATAAGTGGTGCGACCTGCAAACGCCGTGTCCCATGGTGGAACGACGAATGTCGGAACGCACGTAGGAAACAGAACAAAGCGTGGGGCTTGCTGCGGGACTCCCCAACTGCGGAGAATCTTGTCAATTTTAAGAAGATAAAATCGCAGGGCAGAAGAACGCGTCGACAGGCCAGGAGAGAGAGTTGGGAGAAGTTTTTATCAGGCATCAACTCGTATACAGATGAGGGCAGAGTCTGGAAGAAAGTTAATAAGATAAAAGGGCTACAAACTTATTCACTCCCGTTGGTAAACACACAAGGCGACAGTCTGGAAGAACAAGCTAACTGCCTGGGAGCACATTTTGAACATGTGTCCAGCTCATCCCATTATTCACATATATTTAAAAGACACAAGGTTGCACTAGAAAAACAGAAACTAGAAAGAAAATGTACCGAACACGAGGCATACAACCAGCCATTCGTCATTGCTGAGCTGTATGCATCGCTTAGTTGCTGCAACAAGTCTTCCCCAGGCCCTGACCGCATAGCTTATCAAATTCTGAAACACCTTCCCCATGAAACAAAGAAAACTCTGCTCTCCCTATACAATGCTATATGGACCTCCGGCGAGATCCCCTCTGCTTGGAAAGAGGCCATTGTCATTCCTATACTGAAGCAGGGCAAGGACCCATCGTCTGCTTCAAGTTACCGGCCTATAGCACTAACAAGCTGTCTCTGCAAACTGTTCGAAAAAATGATAAACCGCAGACTAATACACTTCCTCGAATCAAACAAATTGCTTGACCCGTACCAATGCGGGTTTCGAGAGGGTCGATCCACCGCCGACCACCTAATACGTATTGAGACGCAAATTCGTGAAGCTTTTGTCCATAAACAGTTCTTTCTGTCTGTATTCCTTGATATGGAAAAAGCCTACGATACCACGTGGCGGTTTGGAATACTTAGAGACCTCTCACACGTTGGTATACATGGTAACATGTTAAATGTCATAGAAAGTTATTTATCTAATCGCACATTCCGTGTTCGTGTGGGAAATGCTGTATCAAGACCATTTGTGCAGGAAACTGGAGTGCCACAGGGCGCGGTGCTGAGTTGCACTCTCTTCATCGTAAAAATGAGTTCTTTGCGTCTGTACATCCCAAGAAACATGTTTTACTCTGCATACGTCGATGATGTACAGATAGGTTTCGCCTCGTGCAATCTTGCAGTCTGTGAGCGGCAGATTCAGCTTGGTCTGAACAAGGTGTCTAAGTGGGCAGACGAGAATGGATTTAGCCTTAACCCACAAAAGACCACCTGCGTCCTGTTCTCCAGGAAGAGGGGTCTGCACCCCGATCCTGACATTGAGTTGCAAGGACAACGTGTGGCCGTAAAAACAGAACATAAATTTTTAGGTGTGATTCTAGATACGAAACTTAATTTGTGGCACACATACAGTATATAAGAAACAAGTGCATGAAAACAATGAATATTCTAAAAGTGTTGTCACGCACCGTTTCGGGTAGTGACACAAAGTGCCTTTTAAATCTGTATAAGAGCCTCATACGCACACGACTAGATTACGGCGCCATAGTGTACCATTCCGCTACGCCAAGCGCCCTAAGGATGCTGGATCCTGTACACCATCTAGGCATCCGCCTAGCCACTGGTGCCTTCAGGACAAGTCCTGTGTCAAGCTTGTACGTAGAAGCGGACGTGTGGTCGCTTGACATGCAACGTTCATACTTAAGCCTTACCTATTTCCTGAAAGTAAATTCGAACTCGGAACATCCGTCCTTCTCAATCATAAATGATATGACCAGTGCCACACTCTTTAATAACCGACCGACAGTAAGAGAACCCTTTTCACTACGTATAAGAAAAATTAGTGCAGAAATGGATATCCCACTACTTGAAAATAATTTGATGGCCCCAGCAAATCCAGTGCCACCGTGGCAGTGGCAACTCATAGAGTGTGATACTTCGTTTGTAGAGATCACAAAAGACGCTCCAGAGGCACATATCCAGATGCATTTTCTAGAAATCCAGTTCAAGTACTCGTCCTGCACTCAGTTTTACACTGACGCTTCCAAGTCACATGCAGGGGTTTCTTATGCAGTAGTCGGCCCATCGTTCTCCGAGTCCGATGTACTGCACCCGGAAACAAGCATTTTTACGGCTGAAGCCTATGCACTTTTATCAGCCGTGAAGAATATAGGCAAGTCAAAACTCAAACGATCAATAATATTTACAGATTCCCTAAGCGTTGTAAAAGCTATCATGACTCTACATAGACACAAAAACCCTGTACTCATTGAACTGTATTCTGCTCTGTGCAAAGCATATATGTCTAACCAGCATATTATTTTGTGCTGGGTACCTGGCCATAGAGGCATCGAGGGCAATGTTCTGGCTGATCAAATGGCCTCATCAACTACATCGCGAGCCCTTAACCCTACAGCTTCTATCCCTGCCGCAGACCTCAAGCCCTACTTAAGAAATAATCTTCGAAGCCACTGGCAGTGCTTGTGGGATGCCGAAACGAACAATAAGCTCCATTTAGTTAAGCCACAGATAGGTCCCTGGCATCCCGTTACGAAAATACGAAGAACTAATGTCCTATTCTCTCGTTTGAGAATAGGACATACATACGGCACCCACAATTTTCTTTTAACTGGAAATGACCCACCAACCTGTGGTAGATGTGGAGAGAGGCTTACCGTGCTCCACGCCCTCGTGGAATGCAGGGAAGCCGAAACAGAGAGAAAAAGGCACTTTCCTCTAGCGTACTGGTACTGTCTCCCTCTCCATCCCGCTATGTTTCTGGGTGACAAACCCCTCTTTAACACCAAAGCTGTCCTGGGTTTTCTTAGCGATGTTACATTGCATGTTATTTGCCCAATAGTTTCATAGCGCATCATCTCTCCAGAGGATGCCGCTGCGATAGTAGTTTTGTATAGCACGCGTCTCCAGGCCCTTGCATTTCAAAGGGCCTGTCAAGGCAGTAGTGATTTTTGAAAGACTTATCAGTGATAAATTCTCATTTATCATCATTATCTTGCAATTTGTTCTTTCGTTTCATAGTGCACCTCATTAGCCATTGCCATAATTTTATTACATATATATTTTACGCATTTTACAGCGATTGTTTTTAGGCCCTTTTACAGCCACGACACATCTACCTTTCGCAATTCATTGCTCCATTGTCAACTTATTAACACAGGCCTGGCGCTCTTTGGCCATACCTGGCCCTTGCGCCATTAAACAACATACATCATCATTACAGTTTTTGGAACAATCCTTTAGGATCTTCATCGAAGAGACGAATAATGACGTGGTATCAATTCAACAAAAAGTCAACTTAAACACCTGGGTGTATACATAAACGAAGGAAAGACTAACTAATGCATGCAGTAAGAAAATGCAAAAATTAAGGGCAGCTTCACACTAGTTGTGCGAAGACTGGGTTAACAGCGGAGCTGGCGATCCCACCTAGCTTTATCTAGGTTCGGCCATGTCTTTGCGAGGTTCTGCTTTGAGACTCGGCCAGATTTTGCGCAAGATCACCCTGGTATCACCGACAGCCCTAGGACCAACGACCACTCGGTCATTAATGTATAAGAACGCTTCTGGATGCTCAAACGATTTTGCTCGTTCTCGAGGGCTCGTAACGCCGGATCTTCTGCGAATCGCCGACGTTTCGCCGCCGCTTCGGCGGCGCGATACTCGCGATCGGACTGAAATCATGTCAGCCACTTTCAAGTGGCGGCGCGGCGACTTTCGCGCCGCGCTTCCTCTTCTTTAGGAGTTCCTCTTCTTCGGGCAGCCCCGTCTTCACGGCGATGTGCTCGGCCCGGCGGACACGCGGAGCTATTTATCCCGTGAGTTGGCGCAGTGACGTCACGGCTTAGCTCCGCCTCTGCGCCGCCGCGGCAAGCACTCCGCACGGCGCGGTGACGCCATGGCTCGGCAAAGATGAGGCGAAGCGATGCAGCGCGCGCGATGACGTCACGGCTCACGCAGCTGTGGCGAGGTTCGGCCCGGTCGGCGCAGCTGGGGCGAAGCGTTGCTGGGCGACGCATGGTGACGTCATGCCAGGTGTCATCGCCAGGCGGTGGTTTTGCGGCGTACACTCGACAGACCATCCTCGAGCTTAAGGTGGCGGTCCCACTCCGGCGGCACAAGCCCCCCGTTTTTAGTACTTTTGGAGCAACCGCCGCCGCTCTTCTGCTTGGGATATAAAGTAGTGATATATACCATGAAAAAGCCTAGTTCTTGCAGATTCCAACTATATACTATATAAAGCAATTTATGAATGTGATCTAGAAATAAATGTTCAAGAACAAGCATGAGATACATGGTTTTTGCGAACTGTGTCTCAGTTGTGACCATATTCAGAAGGAACTACCGCATCTACTGCATTGCGGCTTGCTGTGTAGCTATAGGACATATTTATCTATTTCCTAGACGAGGCTAAATAATTTTGAATTTTTACTTTTTGCCTAATTTGCTTTCGAAGATTGCCAAATATCGCAAACTGCTCTTGCAAACAGCCCGGCAACTACACGCTCAAGGAAGCAAAATTTTGGAAACTGTAGAGTGCAAGGAATTTCCATCTAGTACGCAAAATTTCATTCATGTACCTTTCTTAGTTTTCCTAATAATGCGGCCGAAATTAAGCAATGTTTAGAATTCCGGTTTTACTTTTGCTCATTTTTGCGGGAAGGTACTAAAGCTACGAAGCTGCGGTTTAAAACTAATGAAGGTACATGAATGAAATTTTGCGTCCTAAATGGACATTCCCTGAACTCTAATTTAGCCAAAATTTAGCTTCCTTGAGCGTGCAGTTATCGGGCTGTTTGCAACAGTAAATAATCCAAAAAGTAAAAATTCAAAATTATTTTGCTACGTCTAGGAAACAGATAAATATGTCCTAAAGCTACAGTGCAAGCAGCAATGCAGTACATGTGGTAGTTTCTCCTAAATATGGTCACAACAGAGACACAGTTCGGAAAAACCATGTATCTCATGCTTGTTATTGAACATTTATTTCTAAATCACGTTAATCAATTTCTCTATATTATATTAGTTGGAATCTACAATAATTAAGCTTTGTTATGGTATATACGACAACTTTATTTCCTTAATGGAAGACCCGCCACGGTTGCTCCAAAAGTACTGAAAACGGGGGGCCCGTGCCGCCGGAGTGGGACCGCCACCTTAAACAGCTTCGCTAGTTCACAGGTGTATGTGCCATTGCGTTTGGACCCTTTCTGAACACCTCCAGGATAGGCCCATATTTCGGGCGTACGCCACCGGACTACCTCCAGCTTAAACAGCTTCGCCGTTAAAATGAAAGGGAAGCGGAATGCAGCAATAATGTAACATATAGAGTACCTTGGGGCTATAGTTAATACCAGGTGATCAGAGAAACTTGAAAAAGCTGTAATGTTACCAGCGCTAACTTTCACACCTGCAAATAAGTGCTTTAAATCACACATTTTGTTGTAGTTGGAAATTAAGCAGACGTCGGTGGGCCAAAGTGTCTTCGGGGGGCCGACGGTAAAACCACGAATGAGGCATTAAAGGTGGAATGGGTTGGGCTTCTTTTGAAGTCAGAGAAGCGCTGAGGAAGATTCGTTTTTAAGAAATATTAAGGAACATGGATGAAGATAAATCAGTGGCAAAGTGCACAAATATCTGTACCTCGAAAGCGTGGACACGGAATTGAGAAAAAGGTCAAGTAAGTTGGCAACCATGTACAGATGTTTTGAAAGTAAAGATAGACGAGCAGAAGCCACAAAAAGAAAGTAAGAGAAAAAGACATGCAAAAATGGATGCAAAGGATATTAACAAAAAAAATTTGCGTAGCTTGCACTAGTGGCGCAAGGCTAAAGAAACAGCGGAGCTGATCGGCACCTAGCTGGTCCTGGTCTTACTGGTTATGCATTTCCGGAATTTCTCGAATATTGATAGATTATCGATTAGCTATTCATTGGCTATCGATTGACTATTACAAGGTATGGGCTACGTATTTGGGCTAGGGTTAGCACTGCCAAGTCATCCTGAGCATTTTCAAAATTTATTGATTATTATTCGAATGTTCATTAGGTATTGATTGTCTATCGATTGGCTAGTGCGGCAGCGGAGGAGCTAGGCGCAGTTGTGCGCAGTGAGGTCATTGGTAGGCGAGTTTTTGCGAACGCTTCGCGGGAAAACGAAAAGCTTAAATAGCTCTGCTGTTAAATTACCATTTACATTTACAAAAACAGCAAGGAATACATCAGGATTGAATATATGTAAGATTTGAGGCTCGAACTGGCTTACTCGGGACAAACTGAAGCAAATATGCGCCACACATGAGGCGTGTCAAGTTTACTGCAAGAATAGCCTGCGAGCGATTCAGCATTGTAATGGCATGACAAGATATTCACCAAGCCAGACCCGTCGGGAGTGTCCAGCTTTCAGAAGCGTTGGATTCAAACAAGATAAAATTATTGACAAATTAAGTTCCGCAGTCGAGATTAGAGTGGTCATAAATATAGGCTGATGATGATGATAGTGACAGAAAATTTAAGTATGAATGTAAATATCAAGCGCCTGTCCAGCAAAAAGGTGCCTAGTACTTAGCCGCTGGCGAGATAAGGAGTCGCCGTGCGAGGTCATTGCGCAGGTGGACAGCACACACCGACCGTGTGAGCGAGGCCGCTCGATTGGCTTGTACGTCTGCTTTTCTGATCTATGGCGTCGTATGAACCTATTGCATTTAATTACGCACGGCATACGTGCGTTACTATTAATCGTGTTGGCGAAAAATCGCTGCGTCTTAGCTCAGCTAACCCTGGATATGCAAAGCGAAAGCTTGGCTTACCCTGGTTAACTCTTGCTTTTACTTGGTTAACGTTTGATTTAGCTGTAAATATTATACTCAGATATACACTCATCGCTAAGCTATGCATAAGTTATAAGGCGACAAGACCAAGCGTTTTGCGAGCCGACCAGATCGCTCTTCCTCAGTCTCCGACGCTAGCTTCGCGTGTTTGGCATTCCGGACCCTGTCCAGTGAAGCAGCTCGCCGCGCGATATCCGCGGGGTGGTCAGACGCGGCTTGCCGACGACGGCTCAAAAGATCCCGCTCCCGCGCAACGCTTAGAGAAGACGGCCCGGCCTTGCTCTCATCCATGAGGAGCGCGGCGTTCCTTTTAGCCAGGCGCGCGGCTAACTACGTGGTCAGGCGGTGACCCAGCTGCGGAGAGCGTAGGTTAGAGCACTGCACGGGTCGATTTTTTAAGCCCGGGCCCGGCCCGGGCCCGTTTTTACGTTGGGCTGCCCGCCCGAGCCCGACCAAAAGTTTTTTTAGTGAGAGTGAGACCCGGGCCCGGCCCGGGCCCGGATGTAATGTACGTTACCCGCCCGGCCCGACCCGTCAACCCTTCACCTTAGGCCCGATCCCGGCTCGAAACCGGCCCGAACCCGGCCCGAGACCGAAAAAGACATGTTTTTCAGAGTCGAGACGCGCGAGGATAACTCGCTGCACGTTACATGTACACCACCAGAAAGCCCGAGCCCGGCCCGGGCCCACGTCAAAAAACCCGAGCCCGACCCCGGCCCGGGTCCAAAAGCACATGCCGTGCCCGAGCCCGGCCCGAGCCCGTAAAAAAACTACTCTTCTCGGCCGGCCGGGCCCACGGGCCGGACTGGGCCCGGGCTTTCGGGTAAGCCCGAGCCCGTGCACTGTTCTAGCGTAGGTCACGGTGGTAGACTAGGAGAGGTGGCCGAACGGCGCCGCTCCGCCAATGCGCCACGCATGCCGCGACGGCTCTCGAGTTGCCCCCGTTTGCGTAAGGTGGCAGCAGGGGTAGTCTGGCCTCATTTCTTTGTAGCGCCGTACTTGAAACTATGTAGCCGGCTTGCGTCGCGAGCTTTCACACTGTATTTTTACGTCTCCGACTTTTGAGAAAGAGCTTCACGTCATAGTGCCGTACACCAGGGAGGTCTTCAATACTACTGAATAGTGATCTATTGACGCATGCAGCGTGACTTCAGACGCGTCGTTTATTCTTTGTTTATTTGACTGCTTTATTTCTTTACTTTGCCGGATACAGATTGGTTTTGAGAGCTGTACGGTGACCAATGCATCATTTCCAAATGAATCACGCTTGAAACGAATATCTTTTTTATATGTGCACGATCAAGTACATTTGTGTCTTCTTCGTCATTACGATATTAATAAACACTCCTTTATTAGCATGTACGACTACGCAGACACAGTATTTACTGTACTTCCAAAACTACTGACGGCGTGTAAACCAACACACACACCTATATATATATATATATATATATATATATATATATATATATATATATATTGTGAGCATTATTCATACACTTCATATTCTCACCTGTACATACTCATCATCACCATTCTGGGCCTGGCGGTAGGGCTCTGGCGGTGGGGCTCTGGCTTGAGAGAATAAAGAAGAGATTGACCGCCTAAACGTTGTCTCGCAAGTGGTGGAGCGTGCTGTCCGGTTCCTCGGGTCCTCTCGCCCCCGGTCTCGCTTCAGCTTCACCTACGCTACATCCCTGGAGCTCCGCTCGGGTCGCCGCCTCTTCCAACTGCACTCGACCATGTCCCAAGACCAGCAGGCCAATACCACGACATCCACCTTGCCTGCTCCGGCGGCAACCCCTTCTTGGACGGTCACCACCCCTCAAAGGGACCCACCTGTGTTTGCTGGACTTCGCGGTGATGACGTTGAAGATTGGTTGGAGCAATACGAGCGCGTGAGTGACTTTAATCACTGGGACGAATCTGCAAAACTGCGGCACGTCGTCTTCTATCTCACCGGCGTCGCAAAAACCTGGTTTTCCAACCATGCGCTCGATCTCGTAAACTGGAGCACATTTAAACTTCGCCTACGACAGATTTTCGCGAACTCTTATGTCCGCTCAGCTTGCTGAGCGTGTTCAGCACACGGGAGAGTCATACACTTCGTACATAGAGGACGTCCTTGCCCTCTGCCGCCGCGTGAACAGCTCGATGGCGGAGAGTGACCGTGTACGCCACCTGCTCAAGGGTATTGCGACTGTGGCATTCAATGCTCTTGTCGTGCTGAACCCCACTACCGTGGCAGACATCATCAGTACGTGTCAGCGCCTGGATGAGCTTACTATGGTCCGCTTATACCCTGACACGTCTGATTTCAGGGCGTCCAACGATAGCGACCTCTAAGTGCTCTGATTCGCTCCATAATTCGTGAGGAACTGCACGCCCAAGCTTTGTCGACCTCTCAGGAAGTTCATATGAGACCTCCTGGTGGCGGCCTACGCCATATCGTGAGGGAAGAGATAGCTGCTGTGACGTGCACGCTAACCCCGAACCCGCAACCCATCCCTACGCCAACTTATGCCCAGGTTGCCTCCCTGGTGCCACTCTTGCAGCAGCCACCACAGCAGGCACCTGCGCCAACTTATGCTCAGGTTGCCTCCCTGGTGCCACCCTTGCAGCAGCCACCACAGCAGCCGCCTGCAATGCACGGGTCCCTGAATCCCATCACTGCGCGACCACCACCTCTTGAATCTTACAACACGTGGAGCCCACCTCGACCTGTTTGCTACTACTGCGGCATCCGTGGCCACATTTCAAGGTCTTGCCGACGCCGTCAGCAAGATGAAAGGCGTGGCTATGACGGTTTTGAAAGGGATGCGTTTTCTGAGCCTGTACCACAACGTCGGCGTTCGTACTACAATTATTATCCTCGACGTTCCACATCTCCTCAGGAATTCAACGCTGCCGGTTCATTGCGCTTCCCGCGTCGTCGCTCTCCATCACCGATGCGGCGCTCCTCTTCCCCTCTTCGACCGGCTACTTCGTCCTCCGACCACCGCCCGGAAAACTAAATAGTGCAGCTTCAGGAGGGAAAGCTGCATCCTTTGGACAACTTGAAACTCCTCCGGAGCGCCCGTCAAATGTACTTGTGGTGTTTGTTGAAGGTATACGGACCGAAGCCTTGGTTGACACGGGTTCATCGCTTTCGGTTATTAGTACTGACTTGTGTTCTCAATTGCCAAAAGTGAAGACACCATATAATGGCCCTCCCCTTCATTTTGCTAGTGCAGTTCTTGTTCAGCCCTCCGGTGTTTGGACTGCGCGTGTTTTCATTAATGGTACCCTTCACCACATTCACTTTGCCGAGCTATCTCCGTGTACCAACGCCATGATTTTGGGATGGGACTTGCTGTCCTCAGCGTCAGCTTTTATTTCTTGCCTTCAGCGAACTATTCATATGAAGGACACTGAATCTTTGTCCGCTGTCGATTCGTACATCCTTCGTTTCGTCGCGTGTACCGACTATTTCATTCCCCCGGGAGCGTATTCTAACACTCACTTGCGACGCGATTGTAAATGGTGATGTCTTCCTTGCACCGAGCGGTCGGTGCATATCTGGTAGGCTTAGCATTGCTCCTAGCCTGGTGCGGTTTCCAGACGGTAGAGCGTTGATCGCTGTTCGTAACCCTACTTCTTCCCCAGTTGTGCTCTCCCAGGGCACCGCTGTGCCTTGCTTTACGGACACCGAACCTCTTTCGCTACACTCTAAAAAAAAAGGAGTGACCCTTGCTCCTTTAAAGGAGGAACGGCGATGTCCCCTATGTTCGTCTTTAAATGGAGGAACTTTCCTCCCTCATTACTGGGAGCAACTGTTACTCCCTTTCCAAAACCAACATGGCCGACTCCAGGCAAGTGAAGCCAGAAACACGACTATAGCCTTAACAACTAGGATTGAGGCTCCTAGGCGCGCCAATACAAGGCTTCGAGATGTGCACGCACTGAGGCTACAGGCAATAAAAGATTTCAAAAAATTGTATGTACAAAATGATTTTTCCCACAGTCGAAACATGCGTGAACGTGTTATTATAATATTATGGACACACATTTTTTATATAGCATTCTATTTCTCAGAGATTGTAATATAACACTTATTTAATAGAGTTCACACAATGGTCATATATACACAGAGCAGTATTCAACTGTACACATACGCATTCAATTCATAGAGCACTTGAGAATCAAGAACACACGCACATTGTCAGACTGTCCGGTTTATATAATACACATGGTCACATTAACAAGCATACATAGGCATTTTACACAAAGACGTAATCATGAACAGATTCATTGACACAATTCATAGAGCACTGACAGAACCAACACGCACACATTCGCATATAACGACACGGTTCACCTTTTTTGTGGCGTTAGCTACACCGGCCTAGCCAAGCCCGTCTCGCGCGGCACATCAAGAGCCGTGCTGCGCATGCGCAAGGATCAGTGATGTCACACGGCTTGCGCACCGGAGCCACCGGAGCCGGCACCTCTCGCGCACTCCGCCGCCGCCGCGCGCGACTCACCGCCGCCGGTCTGCGCATTCCAGAGGAGTGACGTCGTAGCCGTGGTAGACGCACTGGCGCCGACGCGCGCTCGCTGTGCAGTCGCCGTCTGACACTGCGCTGGAGCCGCTGCGCTTCTGACTGGCGTTTGCCAGTGTGGTATAGCCATGGAGAAGGAGAGCGCAAATGCTGCTCAACAGCGCAGAAGAACGGAGAAGCTTGACTCTTAAGAACAATCTTATCTTAAGAATAATCTTAAGAATAAGCTAAGAATAATCAGCTGAACCTTTGCTAACGCTACGTATATCCCGGCATGGCCGAGCTAAGCCACTGCGACTTTTATTTTTACATGCTGTGTGTACTTGCACACGATCTTATATAGGCACGAAATGCGACCACCCAATTGTGCCGGAATGCACATCAGTTTTCTGCCAAGTTAAACAATTGCTGGTAAGACAAACCTAAACGTATTAGGTGGTATGACAGGTACAGGCAATGCACACAAACCTTTTAATATAAAGATGCAGAATTTTGAACGGTTTAATTACAGGGTTTTAACGTACTCCCGTGGCTACGGCGTTGCGACGCTAGCCACCCTACCACTGGGCTCAAGAACGTGACGGCCGCTTTTAGGCAGAAAGTAAAAACGCTCGTACAGTGCATTGGATGCACGTTTAAGAACCTCGAAAATACATTACAGAATTTATTTCTACGCTAAACCTTTTTGTCTCGCAACATAGTTGGGCGCAACACGGCTAGTTAATATTCATGTATCACGGAGGCCACCACAGCCTCACTAGTGTGCAGGTGGCGCCGTTGTCATTCCTCCGTCTACAACGTGCTTGTTGGATGTGCGAGCTGCTTCGCTGCTGCTACGATCCGTTTGATCGTGTGTTTTTGTGTTTGCGGTAATGAAATGTGACGTAGTTAGCTTCAATAATAGTGCGAGAAGATAGCTTGTGTCTTGCTGCAAACTCGCCTTATGCGTGGCGCGCCAGCCAAATGTGGACCAACGATTTTCGTGCCGGGTAGTGCGTTGCCTTTGTGTCATGGTTGTGGAAAGTTGGGTGCATGTCGCAAAGAAAGCATGCGAATTATTAGCGTGCCTGAGCTCGTCCACTACGCAGCGGCATGTATGCTGCGACAGCGCCTCCTTTATTTTTAGAAAAATAGAGGAGGCGCTGGCTGGGACTGACATCGTCGATGCAGCACCGGCAACTTGGAGAGCGCTTTTCGACCGCGTCGTACCGTTTGAAAGGTAAGTAATCGTGCTTGCTAACTACACGCGTATTGTGCGTGCTCCCCATGTGTGCACAGAATGCGTGAACGTAGGAAATGGTACTCCCACGACAACAGTAATACCTGTGCTGATGCTTGCTGAGCGCCGGTTGGCAGAATTTAGTTATGCGAGTTTATTGCCTCAATACGAAATTGAAAATCTTGATAAGCGTCTCCTTCCGATGACAAATATTACGTTCGTTATCATGATCATCATATGCACCTGTGCTTTTCTGCTGAAGTTGCATAATAGCGACCCATGTGCTTCACCGGTTGTTACTGCAATCCCGTTTCCTCGCTTATAAATGCTTCGACGTCGTAAATAATCTGTGCTTATGAGGTTTTCGGTTTACGAGCAGTTTATGAGAAAAAAAATCACAGCTTGCTACTAGTACAGCTTACTTATTAAGACAAGGTGTGTTGACATAACTTATACGCAACTAAACATGACGGGAAAGTTGCTTATGAAAGAAAAAAGAAATGAATTGTTATGTAAAGAAACATTTGTTTGTGATGTGCTGCTCCTGCGTGTGTTGAAAATTTTACTGAGATGAAGGGGCCCTATTATCATGTGCACTGTTGCCACCCTGCACTAGTGCAAACATTGTTTTCGTGACTATTTTTAGGTGCTCCTCGCATGTGTTCACCATGTGACAGCTTTAATGGGCTACTGCTATAAGTTAACACAACTTGTTTTGTAGTGGCGAGGCTGTGACCACATAACGGAGGGGACTCCTTGGCTATGGCCGCTGTGGTGCAACGTGTAATCTGGATGGTCGAGTCAGGTATGTATGAAGTGTACGTGTTCCAAATAGGATCTCGGTATCATTCGTCGATAAGTTAGTCGACGTATTACTCAACACAGATTACTAAATTGACTAAATCTTTATGCAACTTGCTGCTTATTTGTGTTCATAGCTGTTTGGCGCACATTATCATGTTCTATAAGAAAACTAGACCCAACATGTTGTGATAAGTATTTTTTCTGTCAACATTCACTTGGCTGCGATTAACATTTCATTTTTGCTAAGTACACAGTGTGTTCATTACTTTTTATTTTGGTTTCATTGTTTTGAAACTTTTTCATGCTGTAGCTTTTATTTCCGATTTTCATCTGTTTATGCTACACGCTCGTGCAGTATCTGCGTATGTAAGAATCCAAAGTGTAGTGGGCCAAATTTGTCACAGGTCTAAGCGCACGGCGTGCTTAGCATTCTTTAACATTTACAATTATTTGTCTTGTTCCCAAAATAAATGCCACTGGCAAATGTACATTCGACGAGCTTGGAACTTCTTGAAATGATACATGAAGGCCAGTATTCACTGTGCATAGCTACTACACCAGTGAGGTGTTTTCTAGTAAGCTTGCTATTTTATTTTATATTCATGGCAAGCTATTCCGATTAATGCAAGTAGGCATTGTAGCAGTTGCGAGTCTGTCCAGTTACATAGTTTTTCACTTTACGTCAATACAGCATAGACCGCAGAGTTAGCTGGTAAATAGTTCAGTGTATTGATACTTTCTCATTAAAGAAGCACACTACTTCGCACATAGTCTGCTTAAATGTCTGCTTGCTCTTATGGCATTTGCTGGTTATTGCAATGTTGCTCATCAAATGCATTTGATTTCAACATGACCACACAGAACATTCTGATTGACACTAGCGTAATTTTAATAGTGATAATCAACCAGCCAATGCTTAATTCTACAGCTCTCAAGAATTATTTCTAATACTTTGGGTTCCTTTCCATGTGTTCTGTTTCATCCTTTGTTTCATCAGTACAGTGGGCAGTCCTTTAAAATTATTCATTCTACTTGGTGCTGTTCAGGTAGAAAATGTTAACCAGCAAGTCCAAGTTATAATGCTATCGCTAAGACTTCTATTACTGGGTGGATGAATACAGAGTGCTATATGCAATTGTAAAAGTATTTTTGACAAAAATACCGGTGTCTAGAACAAGCACCATATGCACTGCAACTCTTATAGTGTTAAGTTGGGTAGGCAAGTATCTATGCTACTAAGTATACTTGCACATATACTTTCTACATATTAGCTAGCATTTTAGCTACATGAAAGAGCGTATGTTGTGACTGCTGAAGTCAAATTTATGATTGATGTGCCTGCCTGTTTTTGTTGTGCACTTACTGCTGTGGTGTCTTAAGCATTGTAGCCATGTGACAACTGAAGTATTGCAACAATGTGTAAGCTAACTTGCACCTACTATTGCTACAGTATGCTAACATATTCCTATCACCATATTTGTGCATTTTCCGAGAACCAGCTGTGTTGGCTATGTGAAATTTGTAGTATCCTGATGAGTTTGCCGGTCAGTTCACGTAAGTTTTGATGACATAATTTACAGAGAGGGAAGGGAAACCGTACAACATGAATGCTGTTAAAAATTTTTGATGGAAGGATTCAAAATAACAATAAAACTGGATGTGTGCTTATATCTTGCGCAAGTCCTATCAGAGGGAAGGCGGAAGTTGTAATACAAAGGCATAAAATCACGATAAACAATATTTGCATTAAAAATGTGGATAACCACCGACTAATTTCGTTCCCTTGTCATCAAGAAGGGTGCTTTTTCATGCATTGATAACGGGGCTGGCTCACACGACTCGTTTGTCTGGTATGCCTCACTGATTTCTCTTGGCACTCTTTCCCCGTTTGTGAAAACCGATGAACAATCTAATCCGGCCTGAAGCCCTATCATGACAATGCACGGCCATGTCGAGCGAGCATACTGGCCTTTCGAGTGAAATGTGATGATTAACGTGATCTCCTGGGTGCATGTTGAGGCACCAGCCGGCCATTCTGCCCCATGTACATTCGACCAAATATACAGATGATCAAAGGAATAGACCACACTAGCACTGACGGACCCAAGACAAATTTGGTGGTATCTCTAACTAAGCAAGCCTCGCTTGCCTGGGTGCCTTTCTCACTTCACCTGTGGGCTGCTATGCACAACAGTCCACAAGTGAATTGAGAAAGGGGAGCAGGCAAGCGAGGTTTGCTTGGTTAAGGATACCACCAAATTTGTCTAGTGTGCGTGGCAGTGTGCTGTATTCCTTTCACAGGTGGTCAAATGTATACAGGACAGTCTGGCTGTTATCTAAATACGTGCCAAATAAATCATCACATTTCACTCGAAAGGCCAGTATGCTCGCTCAACATGGCCGTGCATTGTCATGATAGGGCTTCAGGTCGGATTAAGATTGTTCATCAGTTTTCACAAACGGGGAAAGAGTGCCAAGAGAAATCAGTGAGGCATGCCACATAAATGATACGTGTAAGCCAGCCCCATTATCAATGCATGAAAAAGCAACCTTTCTTGATGACAAGCTAACAAAATTAGTCTGTGCTTATCCACCTTTTTTTATGCAAATACTGTTTATCGTGATTTTATGCCTTTGTATTACAACTTCCGCCTTCCCTCTGATAGGGCTTGCGCAAGATATAAGCACACATCCAGTTTTATTGTTATTTTGAATCCTTCCATCAAAATAAAAAGTCCCTTTTTAACAGCATTCATGTTGTATGGTTTCCCTTCCCTCTCTGTAAATTATGTCATCAAAAGTTACGTGAACTGACCGGCAAACTCATCAGGATACTACAAATTGCACATAGCCAACACAGCTGGTTCTCAGAAAATGCACAAATATGGTGATAGGTATCTGTTGGCATACTGTAACAATAGTAGGTGCAAGCTAGCTTACACATTGTTGCAATACTTCAGTTGTCACATGGCTACAATGCTTAAGACACCACAGCAGTAAGTGCACAACAAAAACAGGCAGGCACATCAATCATAAATTTGACTTCAGCAGTCACAACATACGCTCTTTCATGTAGCTAAAACACTAGCTAATATGTAGAAAGTATATGCACAAGTATACTTAGCATAGGATACTTGCCTAGCCAACTTAACACCTATAAGAGTTGCAGTGCATATGGTGCTTGTTCTATACACCGGTACTTTTGTCAAAAATACGTTTACAATTACATATAGCACTTTGTATTCATCCACCCAGTAATAGAAGTCTTACCGATAGCATTATAATTTGGACTTGCTGGTTAACATTTTCTACTTGAACAGCGCCAAGTAGAATGCATAATTTTAAAGGACTGCCCACTGTGCTGATGAAACACAGGATGAAACAGAACACATGGAAAGGAACCCAAAGTATTAGAAATAATTCTTGAGAGCTGTAGAATTAAGCCTTGGCTGGTTGATTATCAGCTATTAAAATTACACTAGTGTCAATCAGAATGTTCTGTGTGGTCATGTTGAAATCAAATGCATTTGATGAGCAACATTGGGGGGGGGGGGGGCAATAACCAGCAAATGCCATAAGAGCAAGCAGACATTTAAGCACTATGTGCGATGTAGTGTGTTTCTTTAATGAGACGGTATCAATACACTGAACTATTTACCAGCTAACTCTGCGGTCTATGCTGTATTGACGTAAAGTGAAAAACAATGTAACTGGACAGACTCGCAATTGCTACAATGCCTGCTTGCATGCATCGGAATAGCTTGCCATGAATATAAAATAAAATAGCAAGCTTACTAGAAAACACCTCACTGGTGTAGTAGCTACGCACAGTGAATACTGGCCTTCATGTATCATTTCAAGAAGTTCCAAGCTCATCGAATGTACATTTGCCAGTGGCATTTATTCTGGGAACAAGACAAATAATTGTAAATGTTAAACAATGCTAAGCACGCCATGTGCTTAGACCTGTGACAAATTTGGCCCACTACACTTTGAATTCTTACATACGCAGATACTGCACGAGCGTGTAGCATAAACAGATGAAAATCGGAAATAAAAGCTACAGCATGAAAAACAGTTTCAGAACAATGAAACCAAAATAAAAAGTAATGAACACACTGTGTACTTAGCAAAAATGAAATCTTACTAGCAGCCAAGCGATTGTTGAAAAAAAATACTCATCACAACATGTTGGGTCTAGTTTTCTTATAGAACGTGATAATGTGTGCAAAACAGCTATGAACACAAATAAGCAGCAAGTTGCATAAATATTTAGTCAATTTAGTAACCTGTGTTGAGTAATACGTCGACTAACTTATCAACGAATGATACTGAGATCCTACTATTTGGAACACATACACTTGATATATACCTGACTCGACCATCCAGATTACACGTTGCACCATGGCGGCCATAGCCAAGGAGTCCCCTCTGTTATGTTTTGACTTATAGCAGTAGCCCATTAAAGCTGTCACATGGTGAATACATGAGAGGAGCACCTAAAAATAGTCACAAAAACAATGTTTGCGCTAGTGCAGGGTGGCAACAGTGCACATGATAATAGGGCCCCTTCATCTCAGTAAAATTTTCAACACACGCAGGAGCAGCACATCACAAACAAATGTTTCTTTACATAACAATTCATTTCTTTTTTCTTTCATAAGCAACTTTCCCATCATGTTTACTTGCGTATAAGTTATGTCAACACGCCTTGTCTTAAAAAAGTTGTCGCAGTTTCACCTGAAAGGCGAAGCATCAATTGCGATAGCAAATTTGTAGAGAGCTATACGGAGTAATGATATTAGCTTTATCAGCTGTATAAATTTGGACATGCAGCAGCACCGGCAACGCGCAGAACTGTTGTCGACGCCGTCGGCGTTTTTCCCGCGTTCGCTCAAAATGCCTGCGGCGTTGGTGACTGTTGCCGGAGCCTCTGATATAAATAGGCATTTGGTGCCGCAGCTAAACGTCGTCTCCCTTCCCTCCCCCCCCCGCAGGGGCGTCTGCGCAAGCAGGCGTTTGGTGAGTTGCGCCACCACGTACCCGAGCACACGAGGGTTGAACCCTCCCGCGTGTAGCCGTGCGCGGCTTAGCCGTGTCTGGGGAAAGGAGGATCCTGGGGGTTGAGCCAATGCCGGGTGTTTGGACCTTTAAGGCCCCCCGGCGGAGGCAACACACCTCTTCGGCCTCTGCTTCACATAGACGGCACCTCCAGACTGACCCACCTGGAGGAAATCGGCAGTCGCCTTTTCCTGTCCCCCTCTTCAATCTTTTGTCTTTCTCTCTCACTTTTACATCTCTCCTGTCTTCTATTCACTTCTTTTAACTTCCGATTCTCTAGGCGGCAAGGGTTAACCTTGTGTGGCTAACCTGTCTTGGTTATGTCGTATTTGGTTATAGCAACGCTGTACAGCTGGCGTTCGCAGGACTTCCCTTGCAGGGACTCCTGTAACGTCCCCTTGTTGGGCTCGGTGGTGGGCGGCTGGCATCGCTGCCGAAATTAATTAAGATCTTATGGCCTCATCTTTCCCCAAGCTACCTGATCGTCCTCTATACAAAAGAGGACGCACCGAAGAAAGTTTCAATCCTTTTCTCAAACGAAAAGAAAACTTCCCGCGATACCATGTCATACATACTGAGAACCCTGGAAAGACTGTTAGAACCATCTCACCATTCATTGTTGCCAAATGCCTCACGGACGCACTGGGTAGTGGCTACAAAGTGACAAAAATGCCTAGCGGCGACCTCCTGCTTGAGGTACGTGATAAGCTGCAGCATGGAAAGATCTCAAACCTGGTTGCATTTGGTGATGCTCAAATCACGGTGACACCACATCGATCATTGAATACGTGCAAGGGAGTGATCTCAGACGATGACCTCATGAACTTGAGTGAAGAAGAACTTCTAGAGGGCTTGAAGGACCAGAACGTCATCCAAGTACATAGAATAAAAATTAAACGGGAGAACAAAGAAATTCCAACTAAACATCTGATACTTACTTTTGGTACAAGTGAACTGCCCGAGATAATCGAGGCTGGATATGTAAAGATACGAGTAAGGGCGTACATCCCTAACCCACGCAGATGCTTCAAGTGTCAAAGGTATGGTCACGGTTCGCAAAGCTGCCGAGGCCGACAAACCTGTGCCAAGTGTGGTGAACAAGATCATCCCTCAGATAACTGTAACCTTGCACTCCATTGCGTGAACTGCGACGGCGAACATGCCGCATATTCCCGCTCTTGTCCGACATGGAAAAAGGAAAAAGAGATAGTGATTATCAAAGTAAAGGAGAACATTTCCTTCCGAGAAGCGCGCAAGCGCGTTTCCTTTCTTCATAGTGCAGGGTATGCTGATGCGGCGCGTAAGGGGGCAGCGCCGCAGCAGACTCCGGTATCGGCCCGGCCCGCAAAGAGTGTGGTCGCGGCTGTGCCACCAGCCCCCTTGGCGACAGCAGCCAGCGCTGCTTCGCCGTCTCTAAAAGAGGGACCATCGACCTCTGGGTTGGTGGCCTCCAAGGCCCTGCTTTTCGAGGCAAGGCCTAATCTGAAAACACCCCGCTCGAGTGAGCGGAAGTCCAGCGGCTCCCAGGAGTCAATGGACACAACTCCGATCCAGATGGCGCAGCCAGCGCCTCAGGAGCGCCGCGATTCTCGTGACCGCTCCAAAAGCAAAACGCGCATCACGGCGCCCGGAAAGGGTCCTGTGAGCTAATCTTTCCTTTCCAGAACACACAGTACTCAACTCTGTCAAAATGGATACACAAATTATACAGTGGAATGTGAGAGGTTTTCTCCACAATCTTGATGACATAACAGAACTCTTACACAAACTTAACCCAAAGGTACTGTGTGCACAGGAAACGCATTTAAAAGCTACACAGACAAATTTTCTCCGGTCATATGCTATTTTTCGCAAAGACCGTGACGAGGCTAACACCTCATCCGGCGGTGTAGCTATAGTTGTCGACAAGACTGTTGCTTGCCAACACTTGCCCCTTCTGACATCCCTCGAGGCAGTTGCAGTGCGAGCAATTCTTTTTAACAAATTGGTTGCCGTCTGCTCCATCTACATACCTCCGAATTATCGCCTGAACAAAACAGAATTCTATGGCCTTATTAAACAACTTCCTGAACCCTTTCTTATCGTTGGAGACTTTAATGCTCATAACAGTCTATGGGGAGACTCCCGGACTGATTTGAGGGGTCGACTTATCGAAAGCTTTCTTGTGACTTCTGGTGTATGCCTATTTAATAAGAAAGCACCTACTTACTATAATATTGCGCATAATTCATATTCATCGATAGATTTAGCGCTTGGATCCTCCACACTTCTCCCTTACTTAGAATGGAATGTAATACAAAATCCGTTTGGGAGTGACCACTTCCCAGTTACTCTAAACCTACGAGTACTAACACAAGTCATTCCACCACATGTCCCTCGCTGGAAACTTAACTCGGCTGATTGGAAGCATTTTAAAGAATCTACTTATTTATCACAAGATTTTATACGCGATTTTAGCATAGATGATGCCATAGCATATTTTACTGCTTTTATTATCGGTGCAGCGGAAAAGTTTATTCCACAAACAAGCGGCCAATCATGTAAGAGACGTGTTCCTTGGTGGAATGAAGACTGTAGAGATGCACGAAAGAGACAAAATAAGGCATGGGGTAGACTGCGCCGCCATCCAACGGCGGAAAATCTCATTGCATTTAAACATATAAAGTCACAAGGAAGGCGCACGAGACGGCAGGCTAGGAGAGCAAGCTGGGAGAGGTTTCTCTCAGGCATCAATTCTTATACCCAGGAGGCTAAAGTATGGAATGGGCTGAGAAGGCTAAAAGGGCAGCAGATCAACCAATTACCTTTGGTCGATGACCAAGGGCATACCTTGGAAAACCAGGCCGATGCCCTTGGCATACATTTCGAGCGTGTGTCAAGCTCCGCAAACTACTCAGAATCATTTCTTAAATACAAGAAAGTAGCAGAACGTAAGCCAATAGACCGTAAATGCACACCAAATCTTCCGTACAACTGTCCATTTAATATTGCTGAGCTTAGAGCTGCCTTGAGCACATGTATGAGCTCCGCACCGGGATTTGACAGAATCATGTATGACATGATTAAAAACCTACACACCGACACACAGATGACACTACTAGCACTTTTCAACTCCATTTGGGCTGTCGGATATCTCCCATCCTCATGGAAAGAATCCATCGTAGTCCCGGTCTTGAAACAGGGTAAAGACCCATCCAACGCTTCAAGTTACCGCCCAATAGCCCTCACAAGTTGCTTATGCAAACTCTTCGAGAAAATGATAAACCGTCGTATTTTACATTTCCTTGAATCGAAGAAAATTCTTGACCCTTATCAATGTGGCTTCAGAGAGGGTCGGTCGACTGCTGACCATCTCGTGCGCATTGAGGCAAACATTCGAGACGCCTTTGTCCATAAGCAGTTCTTTCTTTCTGTTTTCCTAGACTTGGAAAAGGCATATGACACAACTTGGCGATATGGGATTTTGCGAGACCTATCGGAAATGGGTGTTCGAGGCAATATGCTTAATGTAATTGAAAGTTACTTATCCCACCGTACTTTTCGTGTTAGAGTTGGCAATGCTTTATCCAGGCCATTTACACAAGAAACTGGGGTGCCACAAGGTGGGGTACTAAGCTGTACGCTTTTTATCGTCAAAATGAATTCCTTGCGCTTATCTATACCGCAGGGTATGTTTTACTCGGTATACGTAGACGACGTGCAGTTAGGTTTCAAGTCATGTAACCTTGCAATTTGTGAGCGGCATGTCCAGCTTGGCTTGAACAAAGTGTGTAAATGGACAGAAGAAAATGGCTTTAAACTCAATCCTCTTAAAAGCTCCTGTGTCCTTTTCACACAAAAAAGAGGCCTATTCGCAGAGCCCGATGTAGAACTACACAGACAACACATACCAGTTTCCACACAACATAAATTTTTAGGCGTCATATTAGACTCGAAACTAACCTTCATTCCACACATAAAGCGCCTCAAAGAGAAATGCCTAAAAACAATGAACCTGCTTAAAATTTTGTCGCATACAACATGGGGCAGTGACAGGAAGTGCCTGATGAACGTGTACAAAAGTCTTATACGTACACGCTTAGACTATGGGGCCATAGCGTATCAATCTGCCAGTCCAAGCGCCTTGAAGATGCTTGACCCTGTTCATCATCTAGGCATCCGTTTGGCGACCGGTGCCTTCAGGACAAGTCCTGTAGAGAGCCTCTACGTAGAGTCTAATGAATGGTCACTGCATCTTCAAAGGTCCTACACTAGTTTCATGTATTTTCTGAAAATACACGCGAACAATGAACATCCAACTTATTCAACAATAAATGATATGACCAGTGCCACCCTGTTCCACAACCGACCTGCAGTGAAACGGCCGTTTTCTCTGCGCGTGAGGAACCTCAGTAATGAAATGAGTGTTCCACTCCTTGAACATACCTTAATGGCTCCAACAAAGCTATTACCGCCGTGGCAGTGGCAGCAGATAGATTGTGACTTGTCTTTTGTAGAAGTCACAAAACATGCCGCCGACACACACATCCGAATGCACTTTTTAGAAATCCAGGCCAAATACTCTTGCCCAGAATTCTACACGGACGCCTCAAAGTCGCATGCCGGTGTCTGTTGTGCAGCGGTGGGCCCATCGTTCGCGGAATCCGTCGCTTTACACCCAGAAACAAGTATTTTTACAGCTGAGGCTTATGCGCTCCTCTTGGCTGTAAAGTACATCGATAATACACAGATTCGCAACGCAGTTATTTATACTGACTCTTTAAGCGTCGTTAAAGCCCTATCGTCGCTACGGAAACATAAAAATCCTGTAATTGCAGAACTTTACTCGGCTCTATGCAAAGCTTACTCTTCCCAACATATCACAATATGCTGGGTTCCTGGACATAGAGGCATTGAAGGCAATATGCTTGCCGACAAAATGGCCACATCCACAGAAACAAGTGCTAGTAGCATTTCCATCGCTATCCCTGCCATAGATTTGAAACCATTTTTGCGGAAAAAACTGAGGTGCTATTGGCAACGTTTGTGGGACGCAAAACAGTCAAACAAGCTTCATCTGATAAAACCTTATTTAGGTAGCTGGCCACCTACAACAAAAACACGACGAACAGAGGTCACTCTCTGTCGACTCCGAATAGGCCACACGTATGGCACACATTCCTATCTTCTAACAAACAGTGATCCCCCTGCCTGTGGGAAATGTGGAGAGACGCTAACTGTGCTCCACGTCTTGCTTGAATGCCGGGAGGTAGAAGAGCTAAGAAAAAAGTTCTTTCCTTTAGCATACAAACAACATATTCCATTACACCCGGCATTATTCCTTGGCAAAGACCCGCTCTTTGACACAAAATCATTGCTAGGTTTTTTAAATGATATTCGTATATTAAATGTTATACACCCATGTGATCCGTAGCACGGCCTCGCAATAGAGGCCTATGTTGCGGCATTAGTATGTATAGCACACGCCTCCAGGCCCTTGCGCACAAGGGTCCTGGTGAGGCAGTAGTGCTGCTTGGAAATTATCAATAACTGAGTGTTTTAAATTTAAGTCATTTATACACATAGCGCACCTCACAATAGTCATTGTCATAGTTTTATCCCAAGTACCTGTTTTACGCGTCTATACAGCGACCAGTTTTAGGCCCCTATACAGCCGAGATACATCTACTCAGCGCTCATCACCCATCGATCACTCTTTACCATCTCTTGGCGCTCTTTGGCCATACTTGGCCCTTGCGCCAGTAAACACTATACATCATCATCATCATCATCCCTTCCCTCCCCCCCTCCCCCACGGCCTCTCGCGCGTCGAAAGAAGGCGCGTTTGCTCTACATATATGATGATTGTAAAGAAGGAAAGAGACGCCTACTTCTGCAGCCCTTAAGGAAGCACGGCGCAGAACGCGCGTTTTGTTCTCCGCCGTGCGTTCACCTCGCCGTGAAAGAGACC